>NC_059375.1:8675000-8845000 GCF_019703515.2 Myxocyprinus asiaticus | reverse complement strand
TGAAGCGGTTTCAAAGGGACTGGTTCTCGGCGTTCCTCAACCCCCAGGGGCCCCCAAGCGGGGTGGGACACAATAGAAGTGAAAGGGGCGTATTTCTATGGTCATTTGTGCTGGTCCCGAGGTGCTCTGTGTAATTAGAGCCTGTACTACAGAGGGGCAACAAAACAGTCCTTCTGCAGGCAGCAGAACAAATAGAGAAGAAGGGAAAGACGAATGGAAAAAGAGCGCCTGTCACCTGACCCCAGGCCCCTTTGCTAATAGGGACAGAGTTCTTGAGCTGCCAGAATCCAAACTCCAGGAACTAACAATCCTGTTCCACAAGGGAATGACAGAACAAGTTGGAACAACTGTTAACTGTTTTAAAAGTGACTTCAGACATCACATATGCATTTAAGTTGGTGCGGTTCAGGATTTAAAGGAATAGTTCACCCAAAAATGAACATTCTGTACTCACCCACATGTTGTCCCAAACCCATCTGACTTTCTGTAGGAGATATTAGGCAGAATGTTAGCCTCAGTCACAATTCACTTTCATTGCATCTTTTTTTTTCATACAATGAATGTAAATGGTGACTGAGGCTGTCAATCTCTAACCTAACAAGTTATATGGGATTGGAACAACATGATGATGAGTAAATGATGACAGAATTTTCCTTTTTGGGTGAACTATCTCTTTAACGAGTTCAGATATTGCTTTTAAAGTCAACTTTAAAGGCTATTCACAACCATTTTACTTTTACGTTTTTACTAATATGACATATTTCAGAGTGAAAGAGTATTTTCGATGAAAAAAAAAAATGTAGGACAGGAAGTAGGGTTAGGAATCAAGTGTCATTAAAAAAATAGATTCTTACAAAGTTTCTGCACTGCCAGTGATTTTATCTGACGTGTTTGTTCAAAGTACTAGAAGTAAATAGGGTCAATTTGGATTTTATGTTGACTCTAACTTTGGGCATCAGATGGGCGTAAATGTAAGGCAGTGGTGGTGTTTGGCACGCTAGGAAGAAATCCCTGGGTCTGAGATATTAGTGCAGCATTACACGCACCGATAAACAGAGCTGAGCTCTGCCACACTGCCAAAGAGAAAGACAAAGAAGCAGATGGAAAAAGCGAGCAGCGCTAGCTATAGAAAATGCTTTTATGCCATTCGGTTAGCAATTGGCTACGTGAGCAGAATTGATTCATCAATATTCCATCAACAAACTAAAATAAATCATTCAATTCCAAAGAAAAATTTATGTACATGAAAACGGTGAGGGTATATTCATGTGACCATGTTTATTTTGGGGACAGGGGTAATATGTAAATAAGAAGTTATCCTAAGAGTATGTACACACACACATACTGGTTGAACAAGGCCTACAGTATATTCTGGTAAATTACAAACTTTATAATGTAATATTATCAATTGTGTGACTGCGCAGAAGTTAAAAATGACAATTCTGTCAAAATGAATAGTTAAAAATGAAAATATAAATTCTGTCATTATTTACTCACCCTAATATCACTGTAAATAAATTCATACTAGGGTGGTTCTCACAAAATCTGTCAAGAAAATGTTCTGTTCATGAAAAAATAAACAAAATGACATTTTGCATAAAGAGAAAAGTTAAAAAATAAAGCATACATTTAGGACTATTAAAATGTTTTGCTTATTTGAGCGCATACTCTGTTACTCCATTTACACCAAAATAGACAATTAATCAAATTAAAATTGCGATATTTACTAGTATGATAATCAAACCACAAAAGGATGCGATTTAATTAAATAAATATAGTTTTCAAAGTGAATGTATGAAGTGCTCATATGCTGAAAATACCGCATAACCATCATGCGCGCTGTGTGTGTTGTAGTAGATGACAGAGCAGAGTGCTCATTCACTGTGAAGTGAGCAGTGCCGGCAGACTATATATTTACACAATTAAATCGCAGCATTTTGCGCCTTAATAATAGGCAACTACTTATCTGGAGATGTAAAACTATAGTCAAAAACACACATACACTGAAAAGCCTTCAAGCAAAAATAGAAGCTTGATTCATCTAGACGCGTGAAACTGAAGAAACAGTGACTGAAATACTGTATATTAATACTGAGTACTAAAATGCTATATTCACTGTAATAATAATAGTTATTTTTATGATTATATTCAAGCAATATCTCACAAGCAAGAGATCTGTTGTACTGAATAAAAGTTTTCATCAATGTTTTTATTTAATATATACTGTGATACTCTGCTGTGCAACACTTTATTGGACAAAAAATAAGACTAATGTTGTGTTTTGCTTGCGTCGTGTTCTCAGCCCACTACTGTATTCCCTGTACACACATGACTGTGTGGCAACACATAACTCCAATGCCATCATTAAGTTTGCTGATGACACGACGGTGGTAGGTCTGATCACTGACAATGATGAAACAGCCTACAGAGAGGAGGTGCACACTCTGACACACTGGTGTCAGGAGCACAACCTCTCCCTCAACGTCAGTAAGACAAAGGAGCTTGTGGTGGACTTCAGGAGAAAAGACAGAGAACACAGTCCAATCACCATCAATGGAGCACCAGTGGAGAGAGTCAGCAGCTTCAAGTTCCTGGGTGTCCACATCACTGAGGAACTCACATGGTCCGTCCACACTGAAGTCGTTGTGAAGAAGGCTCATCAGCGCCTTTTCTTCCTGAGACGGCTGAGGAAGTTTGGAATGAACCGCCACATCCTCACACGGTTCTACACCTGCACTGTGGAGAGCATCCTGACTGGCTGCATCTCCGCCTGGTACGGCAATAGCACTGCCCACAACCGCAAAGCACTGCAAAGGGTGGTGCGAACTGCCAAACACATCATCGGAGGTGAGCTTCCCTCCCTCCAGGAAATATATACAAGGCGGTGTGTGAAAAAAGCTCGGAGGATCATCAGAGACTCCAGCCACCCGAGCCATGGGCTGTTCTCACTGCTACCATCAGGTAGGCGGTATCGCAGCATCAGGACCCGCACCAGCCGACTCCATGATAGCTTCTTCCCCCAAGCAATCAGACTTCTGAACTCTTGATCTCCCACGATCAAAATACATCATCCCTGCACTTTATTACTCTTTTATCTCACACCGGACTGTCATAAATTATATTACTGTCATTATATTATGTCTCTCTTAACAACTGACTATCAACCGACAGCCTGAATGTCAATACAGTACAATACTGTACATTCTATATATATATACTTTTTTCATATATATTTTAATTTTTATTGAATAATGTGTATCTATATAGTATCTATATAGTAAAAAACAAAAAAAAAAAACAAAAAACAAAAACAGCATATTGTATACTGTGCAATGTATGTTATTATTGTATATTGTTGAGTGTAATTGTGTATAACAGATGTTTAAATTGTGTTGTGTTAATTTGATGTTTTAAGTTGTGTAATTATGTATAACAGATGTTTAAATTGTGCTGTGTTAATTTGATGTTTTAAGTCGAGTTTAATTATGTATAACAGATGTTTAAATTGTGCTGTGTTAATTTGATGTTTATTGTAGATTGGCGTATGTCTCATCACTGTCACGACTGCTATGTTGATCGGAACTGCACCCAAGAATTTCACACACCATTGCACTCGTGTATATGGCTGTGTGACAATAAAGTGATTTGATTTGATTTTGATTTTGATTTGATTTGGTTTTAGATTATGTTGTGAGGATATTTGCTGAAGCACTTCATTTAATAAAAAATGGTCTGTTAAAAAAATCGATACATTTATTTAATTAGACACAATTCTGATGTTAAATTGAATTAAACTTTAAAACATGGAATTCAGAAAAAATAAAAGAGAAAACAGAATTTGGGGAAAACAGAATTTAAATAAAAAATAAAATGGATTCCATAGGGTCCTACAAAAAAAAAAAAAAAAAAAAAAAAAAAAAAAAAACTTGAAACAATGTTTACTTAATAAAAAAAATAAAATAAAATAAAAATAAAATAAAATTTAAGGAAACATGCAATTGTTTTAATTTCTTATTTACATTGATAGTTCACTTTTTTAAAAGGCTAATGCTTTAGTATTGAAAATTGTATTGAAAATCATTAAATTTTACTTTTATTAGTACCGACCACTGAATTTTTTGTATCGTGACAACCCAAATTACAACAAGTCCAGACGTTGTACTTTACTATTCCTATTGTTCTTCATGATGATTCTCATTACCGTAACTCAGTTTTTATTTGTATTTATTTTTTGTATTACAGTAAAATAGATGCTGATAATTTTTATTAAAATCAGTGAAAATTAAAGGCCGTACTAACTAAGGGAGTACTACTATGATGTATAAATACTTAACAATTTATAAAAAATATACATTATCTAATATTGCTGTAATGAGAATATCACCATAACCATCTATTTTTGCATTGCAGTAATGAGAATTGGATGGTAAAATGTGCATAACTGTCATGAAAAAAAATCAGAATATTAAAAATCTAAATGGCCCTAGAATAGGCTTCATGTTCTATATACAAAATATAATTTCGTATTTGTTTTTATTTAAATTTTATTTTGGAGTAAAATAGGACCGGGACATTTTCTTGACAGGTTTCGTGAGAAATAAAATATGTTAACTTATTTATTTATTAAAGTCTGTCCCAAGAGGGAACTATATATTATAAGTTATACTGTATATTTAAGAAGGTGATATTTAATTAGGATATTAATGCATACAGAACCATGAAACTTCACTTATAGTATCACAAAAAATGGATACAGCAAATTGTCATTCATGGAACTGACTAGCTGACTTGTATACAGTCTCTGTCTTTCACTGAATCTCCATGGGTTCTGACTCTATGGCAAAACAGACATGGACCGAGCCAAACAAACTTTTGTCCAGTTCTCAAACAGCCAAGACTTCTTCTCCTGAACAAAACAATCCTGCCCATAAAGGCCGGATTTACACAGAATATATGTGTGAAACTGTAATTACACAAATAATTTTTCAAAGAACAGCAAAAACTACACTTAATATATGCAAGCAAAAATAAATCTGCATATAGAAGAAGTCCATATTCATACAGAGATTGCCTAGCAACAAATACAAAGTCAGATTCCACAGAAAGCCATGCTGTGAAAAGAGTCTATAACAACATTAAAAAGACTGAATCAGAAGATTTGGTTAGTTGGAAACTGTGAAAAAACACAACGTTTGCAAGGCAGCAGAAATGCTAAAAGAACAAACCACTCAAAATAAGAGATACCTTCTTCAACATCTGACATATAGTCCTCATAGAGCATTTCAGGCACATTGGCTCTACGAACTGTGTAATTTAAATAAAAATGGTTAGAAATAATATGTAATTGAACAAAAACAAACTTAAATTTACACAAAAATGAAGACATCATTTAAAGGTGCACTCAGTAACTTTTGTCTTTGTGGCATCTTGATTTTACACTGACACCTAGCGGCTTGGATGTTGCATCATTTAAAATCAATAGTTCTCAGTTCAGATGACATTGTAGAAATGTAGTATTCACAGTCAGCCATGATTACTTTAATCAGTGAGTGAAAGTGTCAAATAACAGGATGGTTACTGATATTAAGTGAGTAGTATTCGGCTGGTCATGTGATTCTAACATGGCAGCCCCCATGTGTGGACCCTCTCCATGTAGAATACAACAGCTTTTATAAGGTCACTGATATGACTGGAGTCTTCATTTTAATGTGAGTGGTCATGATTTTATACATATATTGCAAAATTACAATTCATGTCTTTAGGAGTTAAACTTTTTTAATGAGGAAAAAATTACTGAGTGCACCTTTAAATTAACAGAGCACCATCATATGAAAGCACAGATATTCCCTGTTTACCTTCATCATCTGACATGTCCAAAATTTCGTTCATTGTTTCTGGAACATTCATTTTATGTTTTTCCGTCACTGTCTGCAAAAAAAACAAAAAACAAAAAAACATGAGAAGTTGTTCTGTATAAGTGTGTGTTAGGAGTACACTACTGGTGTTAGAGAACTAGTCATGTTTTACTCTAGTGCACAAGCACAACAATCCTTTAGCACAGAGAACAGCTGTAGTATGCATAACTACTGTATGTTAAACATCATTTTTCTAATTCGTGTACAATTATTATGCATGCCACTTTTTATGAGCTAAAAATTTAATATTTTGACTAATATTTTTTTAAATACTTTTATCTGTCATACAGCAGGACTATTGAAGTACACTGCAAAAAAAAAAAAAAAAGTATATATATAAAAATGTTACAACTAAACTAAAATATACAAACAACCTAATAACCTAAAATCTTGATGTTGGAATAAAAAAAAATTTTTACATGTCAAACGCTCATTTATATATGTAGTAATATGAGATGCTGTTCCTCACCGTAGTGGTGTGAGTTTCCTCGGTCACGACTTTAAGTGTGTCAACCACAGAGATGTAACCCAGGCGCCTGGCGATAGCTAAGGCTGTGTTTCCATTCTGTAGGAAACACATCATTCATATAAAGAACAATATTACTGAAATGACAAAAAATTTAATAAACTTACATAACACAGAATTAGCCAATCTTGCCTGCCGAATATTGACTGATGGGTAACATCAAATATTTATGTTTTACTTAAATGCCTATAGGTGCTTATGAACCGTATTAATAACTTAAATCATATAATTTGGTAAATGGGACCTTACATAAAGTGTTTTGTGGGCAGTTCTATTGAAATTGACAGGGTGCAGTAATTCAGATATTATGCAACTGTATGTTGTGACACACTCACCACTGTAAGTTCATTAGGAGAAGCTCCGTGCTGCAGCAGAAGATTAATGATGTGTGTGTGACCCTGCTGAGCGGCCTGATGAAGAGGTGTATATCCATTCTGAACATAACAGAGCATGAGAGTGAGACAGTTTAGAACTTTATGGACCACCAGTAATTACAAAAGACCTTCAAGACTCAATATTTCATGTACCTTAGTTTTGGCATTGACTTTAGCCTGGTTCTTTAACAGGAAGTGAACCATCTTCACATTGCCATAGTGACAGGCCACGTGCAGGGGGGTGTATCCCATCTGAAACACAACAGAGAAAGTGAGACACATTTTCACCCTTAGGCTGCTATTTCTGTCAAGCACTTGAATTCTTCATACACAAAACATGAAAACATTTCTTTTTAAATGTAATGTAATTCCTGAATTTAAAATGTAATTTCATTTTAAAGTAGAATCAAAATGAAATTATTTTCAAATAATTCATATATGTAAGCCGTAAGTGTAGTTTTATAAACATGTTATCATACACATGACAAATGGGGTATTTTTAGAAACATTAGATGATGTTAATAATTAATATTTGAACATATTATTATTATATACCATTCAGGAATAACACTTTGTTCCCAACATTTTACAGAAGGCTATAATATTTACCCCAAGCAAAATGGAGCCAATCAACATATACTATATTAGGCTTAATTTATTAACTATATTATTAATTATGTAATTATTCATGTTTTGTTGCAAAATCTGTGTTGGGCTAATTTAAATTCAATTCAGTAAATTCTTCTTCTTGTCACTCCAATTCGAATTCCAATTCAACAGCTGTGGGGCGTGGCCAATTCAATTCAAATTCTGACTAATAAAATGAAAAGGACCCAATTCTAGAATTCTGAATTTTGCCCAACCCTGTGTACTACATATTGCAATTCAACTCTTTTTCATCAATGTTTCTGAGTATCGATCTGTATGCAGCCGTCTCACTCTCTCTTTCTCTTTTAAAGATACACTGAACAACCTTGAGCCGAGCCGGTCGATGTTTACACATGAGTGGCCAATGACCACGCTGACCAGACATAGCGTGACTGTCTATGTGCGCGTGTATGTGTGTGTAGACAAATGTATATCAGAAAACCCTGAACACTTATTTAGTGTATAGTGTATTAATGAAGAATAGAAAGTCTTAGTTCTCTTTAGTACCTTAGTCTCTGGGTCCACTGTGGCACCGTGATTAACCAGCACTTCTGAAACATTGACTTTGTCCTCTTGAGCCGCCAAGTGAAGAGGGGTCAGTCCACTCTGACACACATATTCATTAACCATTTAGTAACATACAGTATACGGCACAGAACAGACACATCATGCTAAAATGAATCCAAGTCATCCATTATTTTCTGCAATCTAATTTCAAAGTAAAAACAGCCTGCTGTGAACATATTTAAGGTCACTTCTAACTAAACGATAGCCATTTAGATAACTGTTAGTTGCCATAATTTGAAATTGGTAACCTTAAAGTCAACACAAAATGGCATTCACAACCCATTTCCTTACGTAATACGACGTACTTCAGAGTGAAACAGGATATGCAATATGAAAAAAAAAATAATGTTGGGCGGGACTTGATTGTATCCACCAGAAATTGGCATGTGAAAAGATGGCATTCCGTACAAGTTTTTTTTTCTTTAAAATAACATGCACTGATGACTTGTTCACAATAAGACCAGTAATGTGTATTAATTCTTTTGCACAGTTCGTTTTAGACTCACACTTATATTGTTTGCGAAACAATATCAATTGTTTAAAAACAATACATGTGCAAAATATATATATTTTTATGTAAAAATTTATTAACACTAACTTCAATAAAGTAAAAACACTAAAGTTGTGCATTTTGGGGGGGGATTTTATGTTATTTATATCTTATCTACCTTTAAATGTTTCAATTACACCATTAATTTGAATATGCAAACAAGCACATTTATGTTAATTTCACTACAGTAAAAGTGTTTGTGTGTGTGTGTGTGTGTGTGTGTGTGTGTGAGTGAGTGCATGTGTTATGCATTGTGGATGTGTTATAGTCTCACTCCTTCATTTCTGTGTGTGTGTTCTGCATTGCAGCTGAATTGTTGATTTTATTTGATACATTCCCCAAAAAATTGCTCTGTGCTATAGTCTCACCCATTCATTCATGTGTGTGTGTGTATGTGTGTGTGAGCGCATGTTTTCTGCATTGTATGTGTGTTATAATCTCACGCCTTCATTTCTGTCTGTGTTCTACATTCTGCCTGAATTATTGATTTTATTTGACAAATTCCACCAAAAAAAACTGCTCTGTGTTATAGTCTCAAGCATTCATTAAATAAAGTTGGTCAAATTTGTCCGCAAACCCCACAAGTGATGCTTTTTTTGGTCACACGGCTTAAACTCATCGAATATAGTCCAGTTTTTGAGTGTGTGTGTTCAGATGGCAAATGTAGGAAAAGTAACGTCCTAGTTACTTTCGTAACCTCCATTCCCTGATGGAGGGAACGAGACGTTGTGTCGATGTAGTGACACTAGGGGTCACTCTTGGGAGCCCCAAACACCTCTGCTTTTTGAAAAAAGGCCAGTGGGAACTGGCGAGTGGAATTTGCCACTCCCCCGGACATATGGGTATAAAAGAAGCTGGTATGCAACCACTCATTCAGGTTTTGTGCTGAGGAGCCGAGACATGGTCCCGGCCATTTCAGCAGGTAGTTCAGTGTTGTGGCAAGAGGGACACAACGTCTCGTTCCCTCCATCAGGGAACGGAGGTTACGAAAGTAACCAGGACATTCCCTATCTGTCACTCACTCGGCGTTGTGTCGATGTAGTGACACTAGGGGTCCCTATACAAAATGCCACAACTAGCTGAACTGTGTTACGTGGACTGGCGGTGCAAGACGGGCAGACCACTGTGTGCCTCATAGCCAGCGCACCAGGACGTCACGTAACCTCCACCAATACTCTTATGAGCATCGAACGGTCCTTTGGGAACAAGTCGACTGCCCAACAATAGGGACAGGCTAGCCCAGCCGTAGCCTCTTTTCCTCTTTTTTCTCCCCAAAAAGAGTGGAATTTGTTAACCGACTGAGTGCCATAAATGTCTACATCAGGGGGGGTGTCACTCCCAAGGGGAAGACACCGCGGAGACCACACCCCGCCCAGAGAAGGGGGGGGGGTAATTTGAGTGGAAATACGTCACATGGTCTCACCGAGTCTTGTCGGAAGTCAAGTCATGTGGAGAAGTTGCATGGTAGATCTGCAAGTTTCTACAAACATGGTGACTGGTGGCAGAGGGGCCTCTGCCCAAGGAAGATGCAGTTTACCGACAGGGAAACGATTTAGCGGAAGATATCACATGGGGTCACCTACGGGGAACCAGCACATGTGGAGCACCTTCCCCAGTACAGGGCCTAATTAGCACACGTACTGGGCCGGCAGCGAGTTTCTCTGCAAACTCCGATCCTCTGTTTGGAGACAGCGCTTCCTTTACGCTGTCCACCAAAGCAGACAAAGAGCTGCTCGGAGCTTCTAAAGCTCTGCGTGCGATACAAATAGATGCATAAAGCATGTACCGGACACAGCAACGCCAAAGCTGGGTCTGCTTCCTCCTGAGGCAGCGCTTGCAGGTTCACCACCTGGTCCCTAAAAGGGGTCGTGGGAACCTTGGGCACACAGCCCGGTCGGGATCTCAGGATCACGTGAGAGTAACCCGGACCGAACTCCAGGCACGATTCGCTGACAGAGAATGCCTGCAGGTCCCCTACCCTCTTGATGGAAGTGAGCGCAGTCAGGAGGGCAGTCTTCAAAGTGAGTGCCTTAAGCTCAACTGACTCCAGGGGCTCAAAGGGAGCTCCCCGTAGACCCCAAAGGACTACAGAGATGTCCCACGAGGGGATGAGACGTGGTCTGGAGGTATTCAACCTCCTAGTGCCTCTCAGGAACCTGATGATCGAGTCGTGCTTCCCCAAATACTTACCATCCACTGCATCGTGATGTGCCAAAATGGCGGCTACATACACCTTCAAGGTGGAGGAGGACAGCCGCCCATCCAGCCTCTCCTGCAAGAAGGAAAGCACCAATCCGACTGCGCATCTCTGGGGGTCTTCGAGTCGGGAAGAACACCACTTAGCGAACAGACGCCACTTCAAGGTATACATGTGCCTCGTAGAGGGAGCCCTAGCCTGAGTGATCGTGTCTCCACTGTCCAAGGGCCAGACGTGGAGATTCCAGAGGTCTGGTCACAGGTGCCAGATGGTGCCCCGTCCCTGAGAAAGAAGGTCCTTCCTCAGTGGAATTCTGTCGCGAGGAGCGTGAGGTCCGAGAACCACGTCTGGGTGGGTCAGTAGGGTGCTACTAGGATGACCTGCTCCTCGTCCTCCCTGACCTTGCACAGGGCCAGCTGTGTGCCAGTGCATCTATACCGAGGGTTGCCTCGGTCAGGGCGTACCAAAGCGGGCAGTGGGAGGATTCCCGGGAAGCAAACAGGTCTACCTGTGCTTGACTGAATCGACTCCAAATCAGCTGGACCACCTGGGGGTGGAGTCTCCACTCTCCCCTGAGTGCAACCTGTCGAGACAGCGCGTTCGCTGCGGTGTTGAGGTCGCTCGGGATGTGAGTGGCTCATAGTGACTTGAGGCGCTGCTGACACCAGAGGAGGAGATGGCAGGCGAGTTGTGACATGCAACGGGAGCGTAGACCACCTTGCCCTGGATCAACGGCCAGAACCTCCGCAGTACTGCCAACAACTCGAGGCAGTTGATGGGCCAACGCAGCCGCGGGCCAGTCCAGGAGCCGGCGGCTGTGTGCCCATTGCATACGGCACCCCAGCCTGTATTAGGAGGCTTCCATCGTAACCACGATGCGCCTGGAGACCTACTCTAGGGGAAATACGTGGAAATGCAAGGTCGGTCCAAGGGCTGAAGAGGCGGCGACAGATCGGCGTGATGACCACGTGATGTGTCCCACGGCACCATGCCCATCTCGGGAATCGAGTCTGAAGCCAGTGCTGAAGTGGTCTCATATGCATCAACCCCAGCGGTGTGGCCATCGCTGAGGATGCCATATGACCCAGGAGCCTCTGAAAAAGTTTCAGTGGAACCACTGTCTTCTGTCTGAACGCCTTCAGACAGTTCAGCACCGACTGTGTGCACTCGTTCATGAGGCACGCCGTCATCGAGACTGAGTCCAACTCCAAGCCGAGAAAAGAGATGCTCTGAACCAGGGAGAGCTTGCTCTTTTCCCAGTTGACCCGAAGCCGCAGTCTGCTGAGGTGTGTGAGCACCAGGTCCCTGTGCACACACAACACATCCCGTGAGTGAGCTAGGATTAGCCAGTCGTCGAGATAATTGAGGATGCAGACACCCACCTTGGCGGGACAAGGGCTGCCTCTGCGACCTTCGTGAAGACGTGAGGGGACAAGGACAGGCTGAAGGGGAGGGCCTTGTACTGGTACGCCCGTCCCTCGAAAGCAAACCGCAGGAAGGGTCTGTGTCGAGGTAAGACAGAGATGTGGAAGTATGCGTCCTTCAGGTCTAACGCCGCGAACCAATCTTGATGCTGGATGCTCACTAAAATGCGTATTTGCATCAGCATCTTGAACGGGAGTCTGTGCAAGGCCCGGTTCAGTACTCGCAGTTCCAAGATTGGCTGCAACCCACTGCCTTTCTTCAGTACGATGAAGTGGGGGCTGTAAAACCCCTTCTTCATCTCGGCCGGAGGAACAAGCTCTATCGCACCCTTCCGTAGAAGGGTAGCGATCTCCACACACAAGGTAGCGGCATTCCCACCCTTCACCGAGGTGAAGCAGATGCCGCTGAACCTGGGCGGGCCCTGGCTAACGGAATCGCGTAGCCGAGTCGGACGGTCCGGGTCAGCCATCGCGACAGGTTGGAAAATGCGAGCCACGCGTCCAAACTCCGGGCAAGGGGGACCAAGGGGACAATCATGTCGGACATACCGGCGGGTGGGGCTTCGCGGCGGGGCAGAGCCTGAGGCGCCACATCGAGGGGGCTCGAACCCCGTGGCCGTGCTGAGTCCAGAGAAATTGAAGCACTTACCTGACTCCTGACGCCCACCATAAGATTGGTCGAGGAGGGGGGAGGAGGAATATCGTCCCCGCAGTCCATCGGAACCAACCCAGTGTCAGCATGTTTGTTCCACAGCTGGGCGTGCAGGTGCGAGGGGGTCTGCCGCTGGAGCGCCGAACCTGCCTAAATGGGACGGTGGATGGCGGTTGTGACGACGGCCGTGTGAACCTGACATGTGACCCAGGGTACAAGAAAACCACTTTTTGTTGAAGTTTTGGGTACCGCAGCCTCTTGGGCATGCGGCGAAAAATGAAACAAAAGATTCTCCTCCTGGCCCTCCACCGGGGGATGGAGTGGTCTGTCTACCAGAAGCGGGTCTCCTCGTCCCTGGGTCGCCTGTCTCAGGGGCGCTTCGAAGCCTTCCTTGGGTTCTTGGCGGCCGGCCGTGAGACGGGTGGCGTCTGCTTCCTGCAGTGGGCTCCATGCCGGGGCCGGTCCGCGGGGGGACGAGCAGATGGGGTGCGGGGTCTTGAGCCGCGCCGGGGCAGGATGTGTTGAATAGCCTCCGTCTGCTGCTTCACTGCCGGGCAAAGTCCTCGACGGTGTCGCCGAACAGGCCAACCTGGGAAATGGGGGCATCAAGGAACCGTGCCTTGTCAGCCTCTCTCATCTCTACCAGGTTGAGCCAAAGTTGGCGCTCCTGGACCACCAGGGTGGACATCGTCTGCCCGAGAGACCGCGCCTTGACCTTCGTTGCCCGGAGAGCGAGGTCGGTCGCCGAGCGCAATTCCTGCATCAATCACGGGTCAGAACTACCCTCGTGCAGTTCTTTTAGCACCTTGGCTTGGTGTACCTGCAGGAGAGCCTTGGAGGAGGTGGCTTGTCCAGCGGCACCGTAAGCCTTAGCCGTCAGAGACGACGTAGACCTACAGGCCCTGGACGGGAGCTTCGGGCGCCCATCTTATCCACCTGGGGGATCACCGGATACCCCTTGGCCACCCCACCATCGAGGGTAGTGAGAGCGGGGGAGCCGACAGATCGGGAAGTAAATGGTGCCCCCCATGATCTTGTCAGCTCCTCATGCACTTCCGGGAAGAAAGGGACCAGGGCGGGGCGCGGCCATGAGCAGCGCTCTGGGCCAAGGAACCAATCATCGAACCGCAAGGGTTCAGGGGAGAGTGGAGGGTTCCACTCTAGCCCGACGCTCGCGGCTGCCCGGGAAAGCATGTCCATCATCTCCGCA
Organism: Myxocyprinus asiaticus; assembly: GCF_019703515.2. Taxonomy (NCBI): domain Eukaryota; kingdom Metazoa; phylum Chordata; class Actinopteri; order Cypriniformes; family Catostomidae; genus Myxocyprinus; species Myxocyprinus asiaticus. The sequence goes on along the minus strand of NC_059375.1, from coordinate 8,830,937 downwards.
TCGGCCTGAGACTGGGCGACCATACCTGAAGGAGGAAGCCCAGCCGAAGCCTCCGCGTCAGACTGGATGAGCCCGCACTCTGATGCTGCGCTCGATAACTCATCGTCTTCCCGGGCCCTGAATAAGAGGTTGAACTCACCCTGAGAGGAGCCGGCGGTCTCATCCGAGAGCCTGACCGGGGCAAGCGAGTGTGCAGAGGAATGGGAGGTCCATGGGGGGTTACCCAGCGGAGGTGCTCCCATTGAAGTCCCCAAATCACCCCCAGTGCTAACCGACGCGACCTCATACCCGTAGGTAGAAGGACCGAGGCAGGGAGCCCCTGGGGTGGCTTGCTTTCTTACGAAGGCAAGCCGCGACCACAATGTTGCCATGGTCATGTTCTCGCAAAGAGGACAAGACCTATCCATGAAAGATGTCTCCGCGTGGGCAGCGCCCAGACATATAAGACAGTGATCGTGGCTGTCAGAAACGGAGAGATAACGACCGTAACCAGGAATAACACACAAACGGAAAGGCATCTTTAAAAAGATGTTCCGTGTGTGCCGCTCTTTTATGAAAATATACTCTTTTAAAATATACTCTGTTTTGCTCTGCCGAAGCACCCAGGGGCGTTCTCTGCACTCCATGGGTGCAGAGGGGGAGAAGCCGCTGAAATGCGCTGTAAATCCAGCAGTTTGAGGTGAATGGAAGGGAGAATTGAATTCAGTGCTCGGCTCCGAAGAGAAAATCTGAATGAGTGGTTGCATACCAGCTCCTTTTATACCCGTATGTCCGGGGGAGTGGCATGCAAATTCCACTCGCCAATTCCCATTGGCCTTTTTTCAAAAAGCAGAGGTGTTTGGGGCTCCGAAGAGTGACCCCTAGTGTCACTACATCGACACAACGTCGAGTGAATGACAGATAGGGAACCAAGCCTTGAGACACTTAGGTAAAGAATAAAATATTTATTGAAGGAACAAAATTAATTTCGGTCAAAAATGTTGCGTCAAATTAGGGTCACATTTTATGTTGACTAAAGTATTAGCATAATTAGTCAAAATTGAAGGTCTGTGAGATCAGACAGATTTGTTTTTTATACTTTGTAACCTCAAATTTTAAACTCAACCAATGGCAACAGGTGAAATAAATTAAAAAGCATCATAATGTTTTATAAATTTTTTATCAAATGGCATCAAAAACTCATAAAGTTTTTTTTATTACCTTGTTTCCCAGATTGATAGTGGCTTCTCGGGCGAGCAGGAGGGTCACCATGTCGACGTTGCCCTCCTGGGCTGCGAGGTGAAGCGGGCTGATGCCCTGGCGCGTCATGCCGTTGGTATCAGCTCCATACTCCAGCAGTGTTGTGGCTATCTCCATCTGATTCTTCTTGGCAGCTATGTGCAGTGGTGTATAACCATTCTGAGAAAGTAAATAAAGAAGATAATAATAAAAGAATAGGCTTCTTATGACATATGGATATCTAAAATGTATGAAAATAAAATGATAATCTTGCATTCTTGCAATGGAATTGAAAAGAAAGTGTGTTTATAGAAGCATTTACTCCTATACACTGTTCCCAATTATAACACTAAAAATACTTGACCATATGTAAATACTAGGGATGTCCCAATACTGATACTGGTATCGGAATCGGGTCCGATACCACGCTCAGGCACTTGAGTGCTCCGATACCAAAAACAGATACCATCTGACATACGAATGTCATTACGTAAACATTCAGCGTACATATTAAAAGCAGGTCATGTCATAGTGAGATTATTAAACAACAAAAGCTGCGAATTAATGTGATAAAGATATAGTTTGTATGTGCAGCTTTAAATGTGAGTGCTTGTGAATGTGTGACATAAAGATACAAAGTGCTTATACCTTTTAGAGCTTTTTGGCTCATACACAGAAAACACCATCATGAGCATCGTGCACTCTGTTTGTAGCAGATGAAAGCAGGCAGAGCGCTAATAAAATTTTTACCGCGAGTCATATACAGACTACATGTTTATTTAACATGTAATTTTTTACCTCATTAAAAAAGTTTTACTCCTAAAGAAATTAACAGTAATTTTGAAACATATGTATAAAATCATGAGCACTTACATGAGATGAAGTCTCCAGTCATATCAGTAACCTTACAAAAGCTGTTTTATTCTACATGGAGAGGGTCCGCACATGGGGGCTGCCATGTTAGATTCACATGACCAGCCGAATACTACTCACTTAATATCAGTAACCGTCCTGTTATTTGACACTTTCACTTATTGATTAAAGTAACCATGGCTGACTGTGAATACTAAATATCTACAATGGCATCTGAAACTGAAAACTATTGATTTTAAATGATGCAACATCCAAGCCGCTATGTGTCAGTGTAAGTCCTAGACAAAATATTTAAAAAATGATTGAGTGCTCCTTTAATTAAATAGCAGCCTTTTGCGGTTTAATAATCACTTTGAGTCACGGCTTTTCCGGAATGGGAAGCTCGTCTTAATGTCAGAGCTCCTTGGTCAAAACAACACAATAACACTTCAAAATAAAAGCTTAGCCAAAATAAAAGCTAAATTTAAAGGACAAAAATGTACTACAGATATAGATCACTACTGTATAGTTATGCAGTATTCACTGTAATACCACTACTGCTAATCATAATAATAAATAAATAGTTATTGTATTATATTCAAGCAATATCTCACATCTGGGCTGTTATGCAACACTTTATTTGACATGAAGTTCTGTATGAAAGCACTTCATATGATAAAAATAATACAATATCATGGTATATTGGTATATGGTATATATCAATATATTGGGGTGGGGTGGAATAATACGGTTCAAAACAGCGTTACTATGAATGCAAACTTTAATACAGTGAAAAAGACACTCTATTAGCATAACATAAATATATATAAATAAATACAAATTTCCAACATTCTTTTGAAAGTCCATGTACTAAATTAAAATATTTGATACCATGAGTGTACCTTCATTTACTATTACTATTATTTTAAATGGCCATGGAAAATGAAGCAATGTGTTAACAATTTTACCTGGTCGCAAAAAGAAGTCCGTTAATTTACCTGATGAACTTTCTCCTTTTGCCGGCCCTTTATGCTTCGCAGAGCTAATTTGTGCTTCTAAATCACTTTCACTTTATTAGCAACTGACACATAAGTGCCAGCTTTACATGTCATACATTCTGCTTCCCACGGATATCGACCTGGACGAATGCATGGGAATTTTTTGTGCAAATCTTCTGTAAATTTGCACTTTCGTTTGGCCATTTTCAGCTGTCATTTGCTACTACTGTCAAGCTGTTTAATGCTGAACACAACAGCGCTTTGTGCGTTCGCGGAGAGATTGACAGGCAGGAATTTGGCCAATAGTTGCTGCAAGCCTCTTATAATTGACCAATTGGTGTGCGAGAAGGTGGGACTTACAAAGAGGGGTTAAAGCAATGCAAATATGCGCAAACACACAATGAAGTGCACATCATGATGCAACTAAAGCCGAATCACCGACATTTTCATAAATTTAGAAATCCCGGCCAGACGCTTTTTTAAGGTCCGAAAAAGAGGACATGTCTGGGAAAAAGAGGACATATGGTCACCCTATTCATGATTCTAACTTCGGCAGTAATATTATCTGTTTGCTCTTGTACACTGATGATGATAAATTGTGTGTGGAGTAGTGTATAAATGCAGTGGATACATTTAATGTTAGTTAACGTTACTTACCTCAAAGATTTGTCATCCTCCTCAACCAAATAACGTTAGACGGATCCAGGAATACTCCAGTGCATATATCTGCAAGTGTGTGTGAGTGCGTGAGTTTACAGCAGCGGGTGAGGAGCTGACTGAACTGACTGGAGCTGACTGGCGCGCGAGAGAGAGCGCAAAACACAACCTTTTATTTTATGTCATTATGAGACTGAGAAGTGCAAAAATATTTTAGATGAGAAGTATAAAAATGTTTTCGGTTCATTATGAGACCATGGCGGTGCAAATTAGACTGTGGCGGGCTGCCAGAGTCTAGTCAATTAATGGGAAACACTGCCAAACCATTATGACCACCTGCCTAATATGCTGTTGGTCCTCCACAAACCACCAAAACAGGGCTGACCCACCGAGGCATGGACTCTACAAGACCCCTGAAGGTCTCCTGTGGTATCTGGCACCAATACATTAGCAGCAGATCCTTCAAGTTCTGTAAGTTGCGAGGTGGAGCCACCGTGGATCGGACTTGTTGGTCCAGCACATCCCACAGATGCTCAATTTGATTGAGATCTGGGGAATTTGGAGGCCAGGGCAACTCCTTGAACTCTTCATTATGTTCCTCAAACCATTCCCGAACAATTTGTGCAGTGTGGCAGGGAGCATTTTCCTGCTGAAAGATACCACTGCCATTAGGGAATACCATTGCCATGAAGGGGTGTACCTGGTCTGCAACTGTATGTTTAGGTAGGTGGCACGTGTCAAATTGATGGCTACATAAATGGCCGGACTCAGGATTTCCCAGCAGAACATTGCCCAGAGCATCACACTACCTCCATCGTCTTCCCACAGTGCATCCGGCGCACACGTACATGGCCGTCCACATAATGTAAAAGAAAACTCATCGGACCAGACGACCTTGCTCCAAGGTCCAGTTCCAATGCTCACGTGCCCATTGTAGATGCTTTCGATGGTGAACAGGGGTCAACATGAGCTACGCAGCCCCATACGCAGCAGGGTGCGATGCACTGTGTATTGTGACATATTCCTCCCGTAACCATAATTTAAAAAAAATTGTGACTTGTGCCACAGAAGATCTTCTGTTGTTTCGGACCAGACTGGATATCCCTCGTTGCCCTCGTGCATCAATGAGCCTTGGGCACCCAACACCCTGCCTCCTCGGACCACTGTCGGTAGGTACTCACCTCTGCTGATAGGGAGAACCACACAAGCCTTGTTGTTTCAGAGAGGCTGGTCATAACAATGTGGCCCTTGTCAAAGTCACTCGGGTCTTTACTCCTGCATTCAACACATTGAGTACGAGAACTGATTGTTCACTTACCATCTAATGAGATGATCAACATTATTCACTTCACCTGTGAGTGGTCATAATGTTTTGGCTCATCAGTGAATATACTGATATATATATATATATATATATATAAGATAATGGCTAGAGATTGTGAGGTACCAGTCAGTGTGGTCAGGGGAGAACAGTCCAAACCGCAAGTCAGTTAGTGTTTTACATACACTGCCACGTCTAGTTTTTGTTCATCATGGGGGAACAAAGGCATTATCTGGGTCACCATATTTCAAACTAAAAGCTGGGTATGACAGATTCAATTAAAGAAACAAGATCTAATTTTGCAAACTCAGAACGTAAAAGCAAGACATTTCTCCTAGAGTCTAATTATACAATGGAAGAAGTCAATCTTTTTGCTCCTGAATGAACTCAAACACCCTAGGCAAATGAAGCCTGTTTTTATACTACACATGGCATAGTTTTAATTGCCACAGAGCCCTTTCCATTTTTGCCGACATGTTACCTGATCTGATTCCTTTAACAGAAATCTCTCTCTCCATGTATCTGTCCATGTGTTGAGCATCACATAAGAAATGTACTTTTGAACAACCTTGGAGATGGGCTTCAAAGTTACCAATTTTTTATGTTCAGATAGTAACCTAGCTCACTACAGTCTCCTCAGCTGGCACGTACAGTACGATTGTAAATAAAGAATGTCGCGTCCGAACTACATACACAATAATTTAACCAATCATCACTTGTTGAGTTCTCTAAGGTCAAGACTTTCAGGGATGTATATAAACAGGGGAAATATCAACAACCAAACACCTTAGCAGAACATTCATCAGTGCATTTCATCATAATTTTTGGGTGAACTAAAAGAAGCCTGTTTGGCCAGTAAGTATAAATTAGCCTTAAATCACCTTGTTTTGGCCAAATGCTAGTTAAGGCAGCATCACATGTACAGTAGCCTATCCTTCAGTGTAAAATAAATCCAAGATGCCGGATGAAGAAAGAGAGAAATGTTTATGTTCTATATATGTTTCTATATATGTTTATGCTTACTAGAGTACTATGTTGTTAGCTTAGCAACATGCTAACTTCAAACTCTATCAACTCACATAAACTCAAGACTCCATCTCAGGTAGTATGCTGCCTTAGAAGGCAGCTGTCTATGTAGGCAGTAGACAGCAAGGCAGGTTTCGGAACAGAGCCTATATTTTTAGATGTTAGATTAAATCAGTCTGAGATCTGCCATTGCTGGTGTTTTTTTTTTTTTTTTTTTAACTCAGCCCATTGGAAGTTGATAAAAAGCATTTCAGCATGTTTTGGGTTTGCAGTCATTTCCTGTACAGATAACAACACAGACCTCAGAACTGCCTGGCAAATCAGGCAGAAATGAACTGACAAACCCCAGATTGCAACAGTAGTTTCCTGGAAGAAGCCATGAGCAGAGAAAACCAAGGGGTCAGGGTTTGGCTGGTTAGCATGGTCCAGTTTGCCTTTGCTGGTGGTAATTATACCATTCTGGGAGTAAAAAAAGCATCTTTCTGTATAGTGGAGGGGAAGATATTTACACAGTGTTTCTCAAACAAAGCTACTGAATAGCTTTAGAAGAATATAATGTGTGAGTGTGGACTACTTTTATGGTGCTTTGTTGTCCTTTTTAAAGCTAGACAGCCCCTTGTATCTGTGCACTTTTGTTGCATGTGATAGAGCAGTGGGAACCTTCTTCAAAATTTTGTATCTCACTGGAGGAAGTCATATGGATTTGAAATGACATGAGGATGGGTAAATGATGATAGAATTTTCATTTTGTGTGAACTATTCTTTTTAGAGTGACAAAACAACATCAGTATTCAGTAACTTCCCTTTTCAAGTGCAATAAAAATGTGTGCAAGCCTGACGTATCATACTCTGAGTATACAGTGGGTGGACTAGAAGCGAAATGACAAAAAAAGAGCAAGAATGTGGGGTGGAGGTGGTTTTGTGTTAGCATGTGTGTAGTTGTTTGTTCAGCAGATGTTTCTTCATCATTTGAAATAGTAGTGTGTGTGTGTGTGTGTGTGTGTGTGTGTGTAATTGCGATTGGAAGAGATTTGTGTGAGCAAGCTGAGATATTGTGGTCAGTATATATCTACTGTAAGTGTAAATATCTACTACAAAGTCTGGTACCTTTGCTGCTGCGTGTGGGGACGCTCCCTGATCCAACAGAAGAAGGGCCACTTTCTGGTTATCGTAGTGTGCAGCAACATGCAGTGGTGTTAGTCCACTCTAAAACACACACACACACACACACACACACACACACACACACACACACACACACATTTCTTTCTTTTGCAAGATACTTTGCAATCTCAAATATTTCATTATCAACATAAATACATGTTTTACCAGTGGCTTTTTTTTATGCATGAAATTGACTTTTCTCGGTCTGCTCTGGGGCCAGGCAAACAACTACCACTGAGATTAATGGCAATGCTACCTTCATACTAATGTTAAAGCATAAAATAGACATATATATATATTCCCCTATATGCTTCCTGTTATACACTAGCTGAGCGATTTCCATTGAGATGAATGGAAAGGTGAACGTTATGCCAATGCTAAACCATGAAATTAACTTCTATTACTCCCTGTCTGCATCCTGTTATGCACCAGCCGAGCAACTGCCAATGAGATTAATGGAAATGCTAACTTCATGCTAATGCTAAAACATGAAATGCACTTCTATTTTTCCCTGTCTGCTACCTGATATGCATAAGCTGAGCAACTCCCTTTCAAAAATCGAGAGTTCTTGCAAACTTGTTGCAAATTTACAGCAATTCGCCACTCATTATTTTCACATACAAATTAGTTTGCTGCAGGTTCACCACTATCGGTGAAGAACTGCAAACCTCTGGCAAACATTTGCGGTGAATCACAAGCTCATCTGCATGTGAAAATAATGAGTGGGAAATTTGTAGCAAGTTTGTGGCATGTTTTGTCAGAACTCTAGATTTTTTGAAAGGGCTGCTACTGAGATGAATGAAAGCACTAACTTCACGCTAATGGTAAAATGCTAAAGCATGAAATTGACTTATTTTTCCCTGTCTACTTGCTTTTATGCACCAGCTGAGCAACCGCTATTGAGATGAATGGAAACCCTTACACAAATTGAGAGCTCTGGCAAACCCCTGTGGCAAACTTGCTGCAAATTTGCCACTCATTAATTTCACATGGAAATGAGTTTTGCAGCAAACTCTTCATTGTTGCAACAGGTTTGCCACAGAAGTGTTTGCCAGAAGTGGCAAATTGCCCATTGTTGCCAAAGGTTTTCTGCATGTTCACAATTAAAAGGTGAAGATCTGCAAACTTCTGGCAATAATTTGAATCACAAGAACTCTAAATTTTTGTAGTGGAACAGTAACTAAATTACATTTACAATCATTCATTCATTTGGCAGATGCTTTTATCCAAAGCGACTTACAAAAGAGGAATAATACATCATAAGTGTTTCATCTTAAGGAGACAGTAAATGCTAATGCTAAAGCATGAAATGGACATCCGAAAAAGGCTAAGCTTACATTTCAATAACACATTTCAAACAAGCAATAAAATCCGACAACAATAGCCTAGTTTCCATCCACTTTTCGTGCTGTTTTGTTATCGACAAAGTGAAAATGTGTAAAACAAATTTAGCAAATTTTGCCGTCTTCTGCCTGTTTCCATTCAAATGGCCTTTTATCGATAAAAATTATGTGCTTGATGACATCATGCCTAAAAAAACACTTTGTCGCATAGGTTTTGGTTTATCGCAAAAGAAATCTGCCCTTAAGTCGTTTCCATACAGAAATGTGTGTTTATCGCTGATTCGCCTCCCAGATGTCCCTAATTTTTTCCTCCGAAGTTTTGGTAAAATGGGGAGAGTATTGAGACTATTCATTAAAATTAGACAGCTTACTGTCATTTTAATTTCACAAATAAAAGCAATCAGAAGAGAAGGAATTGCAATCAAAAAGGAATAGTTGCCCTTCTGATAGGATTGTAATATTGGTCCTGATGTTGCGCCTATCGCAGGTTACCATCGGTTCCGACCCGAAAGCAAATCGTCATGGCCTATCATCATCAACTTTTAACGACCAACTGAACTTGATTGCCATCTCAAATTAATTTTAGCGTCATAAGGCAATTTACATTTTCTGAAGAAGCTCAGCAAATGCGATCCGAGGTAAAGAGGGTTAGATTTCAAATATTTAAAAGTTTTAAAATGTTTTGAACATTTTCTGAAAGTGAACTCAGCATTGGAGAAATAGTTCTGATAGTTTATAGTCTTGAAAAATGTGCAGAACATTCTGAGAATGTCATTCAGCTGACTTTATTAGTCTACAGAATAGGGTAAAGCTAATTTAAGTTTGTGTAAAGAAAAGTCATATATAGGTCTAAAAATATAACATTTTATCGTTTGGTAATTAATTTTTTTAATTTAATGCTTTTTTCGTTTGGTAATTTATTTAATTTAATACAGGGAATTTTGCCGGTATTTTTTCAAAAGTAAGCGAAACAATAATTTTATAGAATTGGGCTGTTAGTGTTCCAAAAAAGCACACTGAAGCTTTTCTCCTAGTATTGTGTATTTATTTTTAATTTAAAACATATTTGTGCACAGAAATGATGTTTTTTGTATTGTGGACTAATTCCGTGACTGCCGTCTATTATTTTGAATGGAGTGGAAAAGCAACTTAAATAAATGGATGGATTAAATTAATCAGAAACAGTGGCCATTCATTTGTTCTCTGTGTACATGTCAATGTGCATGATACAAGATATTTGAATTGGCACTCCTGGAAATTGGATCTATATGCCATTAAGATCAATCCATAATCATGTACAATAAATTGGCTTTCAGAATTAATCATGATTAACACAAGCTAACGATTGGGGTAAATCATGTCATGTGACGCAAAATTTTTGCGTTAATGGCAACTTTCTCGACAAAAAGTGTTTCCAAACTAGTTTTTCGCGACATTTGAAGTATCGACATAGAGTTTATGCTCTAAAGTTATGGAAAAATATTATGTAGACACTTGTGAAATTTTAGCGATAATTAGCGTTTCCATCAGCTTAATTCTGATGTGCTAAAACTTTTTTCGCAAAAAATCCTTGGATGGAAACGTGGTTAATGGTATCATTAATTTAGCTTTTTTTTATTTATTTTTTTAGCTCCAATTCTGATAAAAAAAAAAAAAAAAAAAAAAAAAAAAAAAATTATATATATATATATATATATTTTTTTTTTCAAGCTGTTCCAGCTAGCTAATGCACATTTGTGTTGATAAAACACAAGTAATGCCTCTATATCAATAACGCGGTTGGCTTTTTTAACTGTAAAGCAGGCCATCTTTTTCTACAGCCACCATGTTGAGCATTACGATTCCTAACATTCATTTTTAGGAGTGATTTTTCTATGATTGGTTTGACTCTCTTCCTTATACACTGATCTGTTATTTGGTTTGGCTTGTATCACTTAATTTGGTTTCAATAAAGATTTACTGGAAACAGCCATAACCATTTTCAGCCATTACACAATGAATTCCAATCAAATGGGTACCACATTAATATCTCTCTCATCTAAAATTCCTCCTTTAAGCAGATGCTTAGAAAGTGAAAAGATATGATTTGTCTGAAATGGCATGCGGGAAACGAATGCATCCATTACTTTGCTTCATTTCTTACTGTGGTCATGTTACCACTATACCAGAATCAGAATGGTGGATGTAATGACAAGCCTGTCATACATCAGTTTGATGCACAAGAGGTACAGCAGTAATGGTCAAGCTTTAACAGTTAGCACAGATAGACTCCTTTACCTTTCCAGCTGCGTCAGGTGGCGCTCGCTTCTGTAGCAGCAAGTTGGCAACTTCAATCTTCCCGTACTTGGCTGCAACATGCAGAGGAGTGAACCCTTTCTGCAGAGACAAAAAATAGATAATTAGATGTTTCGGTTATAAAGAAGAAATTTACCAAAAATAACAGAACAAACCAAAACAATACCCACAACAATTTAGAGACAAGTCATCAAGTGTTGCATCAATGTTACTGCATTTTTATAAAAACAGTTGTTTTGGGGTGGAGTTGATAAATTGCAACAGATTAGAGATAGAATGACCCTGAGATTGGTAAAAACAAAACAAAAAAAACAAAAAACTGTGATGTGTGTTGCACAAGTTTCCTTCTGTTAAGTAATCATAAACCATAGTTTAGCTGCCCTCCTGCCCAGCTAGAGATGAACTATTGCTGTAACCAATCCGTTGTTTCACAAGACAGATGACACAGCACACACTGTAAAAAGTGAAAATAGTTTTACCTCAAGGAGCTATTCTGACTTGATCTGACCCTTAAAAATGGCATGATGTAATTTTTGATATAAAAATTATTTCTCGTATCCCAGCTTAATATATAATAGGCTGGTTCTCCCAGTTTAAACAAAAAAAGTGTAAACTGTGGCACAAGACACTGGTCTGTTTGTTTGAGTGTCCCAACACGGCAACAATAACTACGTTTCCATTCAAGGAGTTTTTGTGAAAAAAGTTTTAGCGCATCAAAATAAAGCTGATGGAAAGCTTTACCCTGTTCTGTAGGTGAAAAAAGTCAGCTGAATGACATTCTCAGAATGTTCTACACTTTTTGAAGACTATAAACTATCAGAACTATTGTCCAATGAGTTAACTTTCAGAAAACGAGCTTTCAAACATTTTAAAACGTTTAAATATTTTAAATCTAACCCTCATTACCTTGGATCGCATTTGCTGAGCTTCTTAAGAAAATGTAAATTGCATTTTGACATTAAATTAATTTTAGATGACAATCAAGTTCAGTTGGTCGTTAAAGGTTGCTAAATAAATATGCGGGACATAATGCAGCTGTGATGGCAATGCTTTAGATTAGATGATTCTTCAAAAAAGCCTATTGAATATCAGGAATGTATCATAAACACTGATGTTACACTGCATCAGTTTTTCTTTAATCACTGTGCACACAGCACATACACATCGATGGATGGTCCTTATACTAAGACCGAAAGTTCCCCCACTACTTGGTGCAGGTTGCTAGCCTGAACAGGACCATGACGATTCGCTTTCAGGTCGGAACCGGTGGCAACCTGCGATAGGCGCAACATCAGGACCAATATTACAGTCCTATCAGAAGGGCAACTGCTCCCTTTTGATTGCAATTCCTTCTCTTCTGATTGCATTTATTTGTGAAATTAAAATGACAGTAAGCTGGCTAATTTCAATGAATTATCTCAATACTCTCCCCATTTTACAAAGACTTCGGAGGAAAAAAAATTAGGGACATCTGGGAGGCGAATTAGCGATAAACACACATTTCAGAATGGAAATGGCTTCAGGACAGATTTATTTTGCACTAAACTAAAACTTATGCGACAAAGTGTTTTTTTAGGCATGACGTCATCACGCACACCATTTTTATCGATAAAAGGTCATTTGAATGGAAACAGGCAGAAGACGGCAAATTTCGCAAAATATTTTTATACATTTTCACTTTGTCGATAACAAAATAGTGCTAAAAGTGGATGGAAACTAGGCTATTGGATCAACAAATGGTGTGAGTTTAGGGCGGTATATATTTTTTTCCAACAAATGGCAGAAAGGGGGAATGTTCGGGAAACCTGTTAGAAAACAGACAATTTCTGCTATACATTTATTGTATAGTATTGTTACTAGTGGTCTGTCTTAGAAGGTTTTTAAGTTATCATTAAACATCAATTCGCCTATGGAGAAAATTAATGTGATTTTTACTTCCGGAACCAGACTGTTGTGCTCTATAGATGTTGTTTGGTTCAGTTTGCACAAAGTATGATTTTAATTCTGCCATCTTTGCTCATGGGCACCCATGTAAGCTTTAAATGTACAGTAGCATGATTAGATAAAGATGTTTAGTTAGACTGGGCTTTGTAGTTTCCCCCCGCTACCTTATGCATTACTAACATGATGGCAGCTGTATTTTCAGAGGGGATTCATTCTTATATTTTTTGTGTTTTTAAGACTTTGATAATGGAAATATAACAGCAATTGTGCTATCATCTTTATATATGAAAAATCCTAGTCAACATTTAGTAAGCATTGCTTTACATTTAATCTACAGCTGTAATCTGTGTGAATACTAAATTGTGTCAGAATGCATGATTTAAAGATTAAATGTTAATTTTTATTACATTTTAGTTATTAAATATTAGGTTCAAATACTTAACAAGAACTAATCTCCTATCCCAGCTTAATGTGCAGAAATCCTAAGTATATAAACTTTGAGTAGGCGATTTATAGGTTGATTTTTACATATCATTTTGGCACAAAGTAGTTATTTGGCTTGGCCTTGTTGATTGTAAATTAGATGGCAAGAAACATGTTTGCATAGTGATTAGTTTAACTGAGTTAACTCTAGAGTTCAAAAATAATTTAGGACAGGACACATCACCTCCTATCACAGTAACACTACATCAGCAGACTACAACTCACATGCTGGAGTTCTTCCTAATTAAATTCATTTAGTGATTCAATACAAACTCAATGACATGCCTGTGTAGGGAGGGTGCTGTTTGCTCCATTAAACCAAACACATGCAAGACAGCGAAAGAAGTCAAACGTCTCATCATACGGCACTGAGGAATCAGATAGGGGAGATCAAACAATCATCCTTGAAAGTGGACCAGGGCTGTAGTAAATATCAGGCGTGGCCCAGTGAACAGCACAAAGTTAATCTATTTACCTGTATGACCCACTGCGCAAACAATGAAATCTGTAAAACCTGACTTATTTCAACATTTTACTATACAAAACAAAAATACATTCCTGAAACTAGATATACAGGGGCATAGTTTCCAGGCAAAACAAGCAAGTACAACCCCCCCAATATGTATACCATGATCAGTGGAAACATGTAGATGCTTCACGCTGCAACCCTCCCAATATTCAACCCAAATCTACGCCCTAGTAGATATACCACATAAATATGCATGACTGAAAACTCAGTTTAATACTCAAGGTTCCTTTTGACCAATTAATGTCTTTTCCATTACTTCTAGCTGTTTATGAATACTAGATAAGTATATCAAAAAATGAGTTTACAGAGATTGCACTTACAAAAGTGTGTGGGTGTGGGTTTCGAGTATATATTTTAGAGTTGAGCAAAACTAGGAAAATGTATATCCACTATAAAAATATCCATGACTTTTCCAGACTTAGAAATCACAATTTTAAAATATAGCTGCAAGCAGCAATTACGAGGCCAAGCAATGAAATGGCAAGGATTGCACAACATTAAGCACAACCCAAGGAACACAGAGTACATATGACAAACAGAGAAAACACACACAACATTACAAGTCACCTAAGGATGGATTTGAACCAAAACCTTTCTGTTCCACAGGTCAGTGCACAACCCACTGCACAACACAGCCACAACAATGACAGTCACCAATGGGACATACCAAGCTTAGAGGAATCACAGCCAAGCAAAGCAGTCACCATTATCAGCTTCGTATTCATGTGACTTTTCAACAAAGATCAAAATCTAATTTTGATTGGGAAAAGTCCATCAACTGTTCTGTGAGCACAATTCAAAAATCTCAAGATTTTTTAGAAAACAACTTTTCAACTGTTCTTAGATTCTTAGCTGGACTTGAACTAACAAACTTTTGAACCATATCACAATGCATTAACCACTAGGCCACTTGGTTGTGGTATGTGGTTTTGAATTCTAGCAGGAATTATGCAATCAAGCCTACATAGTAGTATACACAACATGAGGACTGAGAGGTCAACAGAAGTATACATTTTAAAACCATCGCAATCATTTGAACCATATTCAATGCTTTAACCACTGAGACACTCCGTTGACACATCTCAACACTGCCAAAAAGACATGACAAGTTTAGAGTGAGCACACAAAATTTTTGAATAGCATGCTAAACCATTATGCTAACATAATGTTTCCTATGGATAGCATTGTGATCAAATAGCCATAAAAGATAGAATACCCTTCAGTTAGCATGCTAACCGATTAGCATGCTAAGCTATCATAGCATGTAGATAGATAATTTTAATTTATTTGTCCTCAGAGGAAATTTGTTTCCACCGTGGGTGCGTAGAAAGCATAAACACAACAACACCATATATATTAACCATCAAAACAATCACAAAAAAAAAGAAAAAAAAAAAGATCATACAACGAATGCCAGAGCATAAGATGGCATCACAATGGCAGAATACTTATGTGTTTAAAGCTCGTATAGCCATAGGAACAAAACTCCTACCACAGCTGACCTTTCTGCACATGGGTAGTCTATACCTGCGGCCAGAAGGAAGGAGGAAGAAATATTGAGAAAGTGGATGGTCTGGATCATTTAAAATTGTATGTGCCTTCTGTAGCATATATGAAATGACACAGTCCGATTAATTAGGGGTATGAATACCAATAATTTTTCTCGCTAAATTAGTTATCTTCAAGAGTTTATTCTTATTGGTAACTGTTAACATATGAAAGAAACAAATGGCACCGTACATAAGAACTGGCTCAATAATACTTCGATACAGAAGACGACGACGACTAGGCTGAACAGACAGATGTTTAAGTTTACGAATAACTGTAAGTCTCTGTTGACAGCACTTGTAAATACCTAGAGTGTGCTGACTGAAGTTGAGATGTTTATCCAATGTAATGCCAAGATATCTGAAATGCTCCACCCTTTCAACTATCTCTCCGTTAATGAATACTGGAAGGATAGATCAATGTTTTGGAAGAGCTAAAAACCAGTTCCTTAGTCCTTGAGATATTAAGGTGGAGAAAGTTATCATTACACCATGTACTAAAATATGCTATAGAGCATTGATAGTCCAAAAAAGAATCATTGTCCTTATTAAACAGTGCAAGAATGGCAGTATCATCTGCATATTTAAAGTAATGAGTGGTGGCAACTGGACTCTGACAGTCATTTGTATAGAGAATATAAAGAAATGGGCTAAGTACACACCCCTGAGGGGTGCCAGTGTTGAGAACAATAATGGGCGATAATGCATTGTCCATCTTTACCACTTGTGGTCTATTAGAAAGGAAATTATAAATCCAATATACAAGTGGTGATGGAACTTGCAAACATTGTAGTTTCTTGATTACCTGATGATGCTGAATTGAATTAAAGGTGGAGCTAAAGTCAATAAAAAGAAGTCTGGCATGATTTCCAGGGATATCCAGGTGTTGAAGTAGACAGTGCAAGAGACAAGCCACTGCATCCTCTGTACCTCTCTTCCACTTATATGCAAATTGGAGACAGTCCACAAATGGTAGAACATATGGAAGCATAATGTTTTGACCATTTTCTCAAAGCATTTCATTATGATAGAGGTCAACGATACCGGCCTGTAGTGATTTAACTCTGTTGGATGAGTTTTTTGGGGAACAGGAATAACAACTGATGTTTTCCATATGACCAGTATTGTTGAAGTACGAAGTGATTGAAGGAAAAGAGAATGAAGAATGGGGGTTAATTCCAGGATGCAGTTTTTCAAGACCCGAACTGGAATTCCATCTGGCCCGAGAGCCTTATTCGGTTTACACCTAATAAGCTGGAAATAGACATCCTGCTTAGTTAGAAGGGATTCATAATCCAACTCTTGAGAAGGCAAAGAATCCAAAAGGCTATCACACTCTGCTGAAAAATCAGAGGTATCAAAACATGTAGCATGATAACCATGCTAAACAGACAATTTTCTTTTGAACTACAAATGATGCTGTCTCCAAACTACTCGAGTTCCCTCAGGAGAAGACATGGATGAACCATACAAATTTTAATGTCAATTCAACAAATGTTCAAAAGACATATGACTTTATATGCTTTCAAAATAGCTCATGATTTTAGAACATACAGTTCAAAAGTTATGCCTCATTGTGCTTCCTTAAATTTCCATTGGGGAGAAAAAAAAGAACAATAAAAATACCTGCAAGCAGAAATTATTAGGAATAAGCCCTGCAACTATTCAGTAAGTACAACACAAAAACATCTAGAAAAAATTTCAACTGTAATACTGGCCAAGGTGGGGATCGAACCCACAACCCCTTGACAAATCTCATATTTAAACAAGGTGGGACATATCAAAAGGCTTTTCTCTTCTTTAAATAAGCCAATAGTCTTTTGTTTAAATCACAGCCCGGCAGAACCAAACTTGACGGATTGTACCATGAAAGAAAACAATAAGGACACTTTACAGTAGGTTCAATTGTGGAGAATTTCTCACCACCACCTTCATCTACATCAGCAGACCTGCCAGAATGAGAGGTACATGAAGAAGAAAAAAGGGATGCACCGATACCATTTTTTGTCTCCAAATCCGATTTCGATACCTGAACTCTCAGTATCGGCCGATACCGATCCAATACCGGTGTTATTTCTCTCTTAATCAGTTTAGAATATCTGTACCTCACTGTGTCGAACTGGTGGGGGTACTCTTTTATTTGTAAAGAAACACAAACCTTAAAAGTTTTAAAGTTTTAATTTTTTTTTGTTTACTTTAGTTGTAATAAGATGTCAGTCCACTTTCCAATCAAAGTGTTCTTTGGAACCCAGTCAACTTATAAATATTTGAATTGTATTTCAGTTTTAATTTCTTAACTTTAAAACACTGGGGCTTTTATTTTGGTGGAACACTAGTGTGTGTGCTAGTTCACAGTAGGTTTATATGCTTTACATTTAAAATCTGGTGAATTGCTCCTCGGGATCTGATCTCAATGCATGTTACAAGATAACCGAAATATCAAGCATTTACATCTTAGATGTAGTTCATGTGTAGCGCTCACATATTACTTCATCAGCCCGCACATGCTATGTGTATGTGAAACAACAGAGCAAAGCACATTTACTAAAGCGTGCTGCACATGCAGAATATATATTTATTTATTAAACAAAGACTTTTGTGATTCACGAAGCTGTTGTTTGTCTTCAAGAGACTTTGAATGAAATGCATGAGTCTTTAATGGTGATTTTATTGCTCTTAATGTAATTTTTTAGAGCATGACAGTAACGACCATGACTAACATACTGCAATGGATTTAGATTGGGCTTGTCAGACCAATACCTGATATGGTTAAAAACGGCAGTATCGGAGCCATTACCGATCCAGGAATATGAATATTAACCTGCATTTATTTTTGGAGTAAGGCCATATCTACCAAGGTTAACCTGATGAAGACGTTCATAGCCCAGTTTAGGAGTAAAAAAGCATAGTAGATGGCCTCAAAGCTAACAGACATGAACTAAAAGCCACAAAACTCTAATTTTGATTTCATGGGATCTTTAAGAAGTGGCACAAGATATAGAGACAGCCATAACTTCACTAATTACCTGACCACAAACACTTGCAAAGGACAAGCTAAAGACCAGATGCAAATTTGATTACATTTTATGGATCTCCCTCAGGGGGTGAGTGACTGACCTTGGTGGTGATGCTAAGAGATGCTCCGTTGTCCAGCAGGATGGACGCCATGTCTTTGTGGCCGTCCCGTGCAGCCAGGTGGAGCGGTGTGTATCCGGATGTAGTGGTGGCATTGGGTGAAGCTCCATGTTGCAGCAGCTGCTGGACTATATCTGGTTTTCCCAGACGACTGGAGATATGCAATGGGGTCTGATCGTCCTACGCACACATACACTCATATAAGACTTTTTACTCATTCTGCTAAAACAGCTTAAACCAGCCTAAGCTTATCTCCTGGTCGTAACAGGTCTCCTAGCCTGGTCAGGCTAATCTGTTAGCGGGGTTTTGCGGGACATTTCAGCTGGACATGCTGGGAAACCAGCTAAGCTTGAGCTGTCTTTTTTATTATTATTATTTTTTGAGGGTGTCAATTTCCTTAGAAGAGGTTGGTAAGATGCTAAGCACTAGCAATACTTTAAAAAAATTGAACCAAATTGAATTAGGCAATAGTTAAGACATTTTGGACACATTTGACAGCCTCTCTTGTAACCACAAGCAAAGTAACAAATGTTTTCTATTATCATGAACTGACTGCATTGCATTCCACAGCTATTACACTATTTTGTAGAGCTGGGGTGAACAATACAGTCATTTTACCATACGGTTTCATTACATTGTCTTTGCTTGGAACGTACAGCGTATAGCATCAATTCTTTACAAATATGTTTAACTGGGTGACAGCCACAAACATATCACAAATTCTACTTGACTATTGTATTATTTCATGTGTTGTGGTCAGGGTTCAAAATTAATATCAGCAAGTGGCAAATATGAGTAAAAATGCTTTTTTTTTTTTTTTTTTTTTTAATGCTTTGGCAAATAAATAATAATAATAAAAAAGAGCATAATACATTTATGAAATTGACCTTTGCTGATGAAACTGACCTGTGCAATTCAAATCAAAGAAAACAAACCTGACATATTTTAACAAATTTATATATATATATATATATATATATATATATATATATTTTTTTTTTTTTTTTTTTTTTTTACTCCATCTGGTTGCAAAGGGCGTTGCTTAGTTATTCTGAGTAGTTTTTAGCAAATTGCTAAAATTGCTATGTGGTTGTTACGGGTGTTGTAGATGGTTGCCAGGGCATTGCTATGCAGTTGCTAGGGTGTTCTGGGTGGTTGCTAATTGACCTAAGTCTAAAGAGTTCAAAAGAAACATTCTTAAGAATTAAATTTCTCTTCCCATTTTCTAACTTAAGAATATTTTGTATTTCTGAATAGTCTTCTTAAAATGTTCGTATCCTTCTCTTAAACCATCAATGTTTATAGCTGTATACCTTCTTATGAACTGCTTATAATTTACCCTAAGATCTTTCTTATTTTTTCTTTTTATGTGATTGTCTCTAAATATTGCTCGGGTCCCTCCTTCAGTGTAAATCTAGGTTTTCACCCATTTTATCATCCACTAGGCAAAAAGTCTAGTCGCTTAGAAAAGTAACAGCACACATCTCCCCAACAAGCCACATGATTTGAGGTACCATTCATGTGTGTAGCACAAACAGTGCGGAACAAGTCACACGCAGAAGTTTAATACTTAAGAGTTAGGGGTTTGTTTATATCCTTAACCAACAATAGTAATAGTGAGGCTTGCATTAACAAGCACCACTAACAAAGCAGCACTCATTCACTCACCTTGGCTTTGGCATCCACATCTGCCCCATTTGCCACCAGGAA
Organism: Myxocyprinus asiaticus; assembly: GCF_019703515.2. Lineage (NCBI taxonomy): Eukaryota > Metazoa > Chordata > Actinopteri > Cypriniformes > Catostomidae > Myxocyprinus > Myxocyprinus asiaticus. Next base: position 8,810,715 of record NC_059375.1, on the reverse strand, counting down.
CTTCACCACGTTTGCTTGTCCCGCCCTGGCAGCCATATGGAGTGCCGTCTCTCCCCTCTAAATCACACACACAGAGAGTAAGTTTCTGGAAAAAGGTACTACTGTGTTTGGACAGTAAGCTTTTGTGCATATGTATGTGTGTGTGTGTGTGCAGCTCTTTCATCAGGCCAAGCCCCTCTTCCAAACTGTCTCGCTCTTTTTGTTTTGACTGCAACAATGACTTGCACCCCAACAAAGCCCAAAGCATGTTTCTACGGTAACAGTGGCTCGCTGTTGGCCCGCTGTCTGTCTGATGGGGGAACAGTAGATTACAGTCTGACTGTCATGTAATTAAAGTAGTGCGAGGAGCTCGAACCTCTGGTTAGACGTATGTTTAGCGACAGAGTCTTTTATTATCCAAAAAGGCTTTATGGAACAGGAGGACAAACAAATGTGCCAGGAAATGACACGGGGCTGGCCGCTGGGTCTTTGCTAAATTGTTTTGTTTTACTGTTTTCAGTTGTTTTCTTGCATTATAATGCACAACAATAGTGTTCTCTAAGTAAAAATCCCATTCATTTTATCCAAAGTGAAATAGATTTTTAGCAATAACATAAACTTTTCAAAACAGACCTACCATGAGCACAGAAATTGTTAAGTGAATGATCATACTTCTGTAGAAGCCACAAGTCAGTGTGATTTCAAGCTAAAAATAGTTTAATTGCAGAATTCCCAGTGAAGATCTACAAATCTTAAAGTGAGATCAGCCAATCAGAGAAGTCGCTCTTACCATGGAAATGTAAATTGCAGATAAAAAGTTCAGCTGGGACCATCCACTCCCATGAAGCATTGACAATTACATAAATGAGTCGTCCTTTCTACACTCTGTAACTACTGATATATTTGCATACATCGTAATATTTTGCTCACTTAACCTCTTCGCAAGTGAGTTTCTCCTGTACTGACGGATCCCGCAGTGTGAGTTCTTCCATGCGTGCTGTAATTAAAAATATTCCTACCTTACACTTCACAGCAGATGCACTGGAGGTCAGATTATAATCACAGCAGGTGAATTATATATAATCAAACATATAATGTTGTTTTTAGATGTTTATAATGATTGATTATGATAGATAAGATGCGACCGTGAATGCACTTGCCAGCTATGCATGCCGCCATATTGTTTACAATATGCAATGCAGCATGGGATTCTGAGTTCGCCATTAAAGCATAGAAGAGTTTAAAAACCGAGCCCTTAAATTTTCCCAGCACCGGAAGTGGTTAGAATGAGTGAAGGACAGAATGAGAGAAGGTTTGGGTTGACTGACTAGTTTGTAAATTCTTTGTCTGATGTCAGAAAACATGGCCACATCGCTGCATTAAAACAGCGCGCTCCAGTGGTAACGGCTTTAAACTTTTATTTAGTGATTGTTTTTAACATGTAAAAATAAAGATATTGTGATGTTGAAAAGACTATTTGAGCAGCTGGTTCATTATGACAACCGCTTCAGTCCCTCTTTTGCTGGTACACAGCAGCACGAATGCAGATCGCATCGTGCGCCTCTGAACCCAGATTAGTATAATCACACTGGTTTGATCACATGTAGGAAAGTGTTAAAATTGTCTTTATACTTATACTCTGTGACTAAAAGTCCATAGTTTAAAGTTGTACCATTGTTTCTGATCCAATTACATCCTTCACAATGCTTTATGGGATAAGTTTTTCATTGCTTTACACTGTAAAAAAAAAAATTGTGATGTAACCTAAAATGTGCTTCATGTGCTAATGTAACAAGAGCCAGCTTGTACATGATAGCTGTGCAGTATGTGTAAACCTCACTCCGCTGGCCTCAAGACTAACGCTAGAGGCTGTAGACTTTAGCCTCCTCATTAGCACGGCCACCGCCCATGCCGAGACACCAGTTCAAATCCCGCTTGGAGAGGGTCGAGTAGGCCCGGTTACAATGGTGCTGTGACCCAGATTGAAATGAGGTTGGGGGGGGGGTGTAATGGGAGCCACCTTGTTCATGATAGCTGTGCGGTAAGTGTAAACCTCACTCGCCTGGCCTCAAGAGGCGCACTAGCGACTGACGCTAGAGGCTATAGCCTTTAGCCTCCTCGTTAGTGTGCCCACCGCCCATGCTGGAGACGCTGGTTCGAATCCTGCTCGGAGCAGTTCGAGTAGGACCGGTTACACTAACATCTAAATTAACTGGTTTTATTCAATTCAAAATGTTATTTCAATTAAAAGTAGACCCTTGAGGTAACAAGACAAAATTTATATTTTTGTTTTGTTTTTACAATTTTCATATAATTTTTAGCTTCAACTCAAAGTTTATAATGCTGTGTTTGATCTTGTAGTTGTTGGTTAGATTCACGAAAACTGGTTAAAATCCCTTTAGAGAAAATTAATGGGAAAATTACTTCTTGAACCAATGCATTCATTGTTGGGCCTTATTATCACTGTATTTTCCAAGGAAACTCATACTGTTTGGTGCTGGTGGGTGGTTGGGAACGGCTGTACTCACCACATTCATCGTGTTAGAAGACGCTCCATGATTTGTCAATTGTGTCACAATGTTTTCATGGCCCATAAAAGCGGCCACATGAATCGGCGTAAGTCCAGACTGCCAGAGAAACAGAAATATGCAGCCTTGAAGCATTGGGAACTGCACCCTTAAGCAAATATTAGCTCATTACAAAACAAACATGCTTTCATTCACAGCATTGGCAGATTTGATTGAAATGCCTTTTTGCATGTCTGCACTCTATCTGCTATGTAATAACATTGAATCTCATTTAACAACACGTTGTTTCCATCAGGGGTGTAGGAACAGACTGAAAAGTGTGTGTGGGTGTGTGTTGGCACTTTATAAACCTATTTGCTTGGCTAATGAATATTCATTAGGTGATATAACATTCACCCACTAGTCCAAACTGATTTGCTGAGACATAGGAAAGTGGGTGAAATGATTTCCCAAAAAGTCAGGGGATAAAATTTGAGATTTCTAAATGTGGGGGGAGACACTGCAAAAGATACTTTTCATAATCAGTATTTTTGCCTTCCAGTACCACCCTTAAAACAAGATACATTCACTTAAAAAGCCAAATTGTATAAAATATTAAGATTTTTTTTCTTCAGAAATCTTGTTTTCAGTTCATTTTTCTTACCCCATTTGCAATTTTTTTTTCTTGTTTTAAGCACAAACCTCACTACATTTTATAAGATTAATGCTTAAAACAAGATATTTCAAGATATATTCTCTGAAAACAAGTCTTAATATCATATGCAATTTTGCCTCTCAAGAAAATTTACCCTGTTTAACAAATGTTTAGATATTTTTCATGAAAAACAACCCCAAATTATTATTTGCAGTGCAGTTATAATGGTTTCTACTCTTCTGGTTTCATGAACAATTGGCAAATTCACAAATAGCCATTAGCCAATTTCTAACATTCCAGAAATCACATTATGGATGTAAAAATATGGCAAAACAAGCTGTGTACATGTAGCTGTTAAGAAAAAAGAACAAAAAAAAAAAAACAAACAAAAAAACAGTGTGCTTCTCACCTCAGTAACAGCCTGAATGGATGCTCCATGTTTCAGCAGTAGCTCCATCACTTTAATCCTGTTCTTCTTGCAGGCGATGTGAAGTGGTGTAAAACCATTCTACAAAGAAAAGAAGGAAAAAAAAAAAGATTCTCATGGCTTTTATTCCAACTTACTAATGAGAACTCCTTTTTTGCCCTTTACACATAACTAGATGACTTAAAGTTAACAGAGTTAAAGCTTTGCTTTCAGATGAATAAAACACGTGGCTTCTGCAGTTTAGAGCTTGGCAAGCTTGTTTTTCCACAGTTTTTTTCTCTTTCTTCCTTTTTTTCCTCATAAACTGCTGCGGCACACCCGTTCTGTAACCATTACTTCAGAGTATGACAGTATACTCAGCGCTCTTCGCCAAGAGAGGCTTTTTTTTTAACAGATCACCATGGTGCTGTGTACAAACAAAACATGTTATATGTCGTAACTGTTACTAAAAATTATTAAACTTGGAGGGATACCATCTTTGGCAGAAGCAAAAGAGAAAAAGAGAAGTCTGGGATCATACCAGACTAGTATGCTCTTTAGTTTTTAAGCTCCTCAGTGAATGTGATTTAGCCAAGTAGGATGTGTTTCTGAAACAACTTCCTATCCACAAATTTAGAGTTTAGGTTTAGGATTTGTGTTTGGCTTAGGGTTTCAACAACATTCTTATCTACCAATCATTTCCCTCTGATTTTAGGGGTAATGGATCAGAATTAAAATAGGTTTAGGGCTATGTTTGGTTGACAGGATTGTTTAGGGTGACCAGGTGTCAATTGGAACAGTCCTGATTTTACAAGCCATGTCAAGATGGAGGTACAGTCAGGATGCCAGTTGTTCCGATGATTAGTTGTAGGTTTAGTTTGATTGCCATAAATAAGTGTTTTAAACTGACATCACTGTGATTCATGCTTTTCTGTAATGAGAAAACAGAATCAGCATGATGTGTAGCCTTATGTAACAAGAGTGAGATATTTCATTGAACTTTATTTCATTAGTCTCCTTTCTGTCCTTCATACACTGTTGTGAACTGAAACAAAGACATTGAACTTATACAGTACGTAAAACGTAAAATAAACTTACACCAGGCTGGATTTTAACTGGGTTTGCCTGCATACAAGAGGACTTTCACACTAGAGCGTTTGGTGCGCAAACGAGTTTGTTTGACGTCAAAGTTCGACTCATTTGGTTGGTGTGAATGCTGCTTTCCGAACTGAACCTGAGTCCACTTTTTCAGCGAACCAAACCCGAGTCCACTTGAACGGGTCACTTTTATGTTGTATAATTTACAGCTTTGCATGCTCCTGGTTGCAATTATTATAGTGTAATGCTGCTTACACCTGCTTGACACCAAATAAATCGACTTCAGAGAGCAACTCAATACCCAATAATACAATGTGAACATAAATATGCAGGGGTAGGAGGAAAAGAGAAGAATCAAACTCGGGTTCGGACCAAGCAATTGAAGAAAGTGTGAAAGCACCGTAAGTGATACCGTGCAACACCTCCATGTTATGATTTTTTAATCAGGGTCATCTGTTCAACCTCGTATTGTCATTCCAGAGCCAACAAAAGACAATGATCCAGAAAAACATCCTACTTGGCAAAATAAGTGTGACATTTTATGAATTCTGGATGTAGTACAGTGCCCTGCTACTGCTGTGTTATTCTGGGTCACGCACCAGTGCTTTGGCATTAGGGTTGGCCCTCTTGTCCACAAGGACCTTGGCAACTTTGTAGTGTCCACAGTGGGCAGCGACGTGCAGCGCGGTCAGATAATCGTTGGTGACGTCGTCCACGGGTACTTCATGGTGGAGCAAGAGTTGAACACAGTTCAGGTGATCTCCCTGTGTGGCCATGTGCAATGGGGACAGACCATTCTGTTTAAACACAAACATAATTAAGGTTATGATGAAATCAAATAACTGAAAAACTGTCAGTTCTCTATTTTATTAATAGCATATTGTAGAAATCACTGATCATTTTGGTTTCAGAATTGTTTTACTGTTTACTGTAAAACATGCAATAGGCTATTTAATGGCAGGTTGCCACCGTGACAACTTACCCCGAATGGAGTGTTACAAAAGGTCAACGTCTGTATTGTCCCACCAATGACAATTGCAGTGGAAATGTTTAACAGCTTTTTTTTTTGGGTCAAGATTTTAAGGTATGTGTACTGTATATAGAAACTGACTTCCAAAAATAAACCTAAATATATTCACTGGTATAAACAGTGTGGTAACTTGCCCCAGTCTCCCCTAAGTGTTTTAAAATCTAATAGAGATGTTTTTTATGCCATAATCTCCAAAAAGCAGTGTGTGGTGAAAGAACAACAAAAGCATGTCACTGTTTATACCAAGACAATTGCTCCATTGTGGCATTAATCAGCTGGGAAAGCATCTAATTTTGTTAGAAATCTGTAACTGTGCCTTGTTTAGCTGTCTGATTCCAGGAAAGTGTTCAGTGAATCAATAGAAAAACAAGAGAGAATGACATTTCTGGGAACAGGAAAAGTTCACCCAAAAATGAAAATTCTGTCATTATTTTCTCACTGTCATGTTGTTCCATTTTTATTATTATTTTTCAGTGTAACACAAGAAATCATTTTGAAGAATGTTCACTCTACTTTTTCCATATAATGAAGGTGAATAGAGACTAAGGCTATCAAGCACACAAAATGAAAAAAAAAAAAATAAAATACCTAAAATACCTTAAAAGTAGTCCATAGAACTCATATATTAGCTTCATGTGGGGAACAGGTAGAAGTTTAAATCATTATTTACTGAAAATCCCCCTCCACCATAGCTCTCAAATCTCATTCGCACTTCCACATGTGATAGGTTACAATATATGCAACAAATAATGACTTTCATTTACTCAACAAACATGATGTAATGCAAACCCTTTCGACATTTAATGATGTGCAAGATATGAATTATAGGTACCTATAGTTATTATGTATAGTTAGTGTCTATATACTGGCGGCCAAAAGTTTGGAATAATGTACAGATTTTGCTCTTATGGAAAGAAATTGGTACTTTTATTTACCAAAGTGGCATTCAACTGATCACAATGTATAGTCAGGACATTAATAATGTGAAAAATTAGTATTACAATTTGAATTTTTTTTTTTCAAAACTTCTTAAACTACTTCAAAGAGTTCTCATCACAAAATCCTCCACGTGCAGCGATGACAGCTTTGCAGATCCTTGGCATTCTAGCGGTCAGTTTGTCCAGATACTCAGGTGACATTTCACCCCACGCTTCCTGTAGCACTTGCCATAGATGTCTTTTCGGGCACTTCTCACGCACCTTACAGTCTAGCTGATCCCACAAAAGCTCAATGGGGTTAAGATCCATAGCACTCTTTTCCAATTATCTGTTGTCCAATGTCTGTGTTTCTTTGCCTACTCTAACCTTTTTTTGTTTTTCTGTTTCAAAAGTGCTTTTTCTTTGCAATTCTTCCCATAAGGCCTGCACCCCCGAGTCTTCTCTTTACTGTTGTACATGAAACTGGTGTTGAGCGGGTAGAATTCAATGAAGCTGTCAGCTGAGGGCATGTGAGGCATCTATTTCTCAAACTAGAGACTCTGATGTACTGTTCCTCTTGTTTAGTTGTACATCTGGCCTTCTCTTTCTGTCCTTGTTAGAGCCAGTTGTCCTTTGTCTTTGAAGACTGTAGTGTACACCTTTGTATGAAATCTTCAGTTTTTTGGCAATTTCAAGCATTGTATAGCCTTCATTCCTCAAAACAATGATTGACTGATGAGTTTCTAGAGAAAGCTGTTTCTTTTTTTGCCATTTTTGACCTAATATTGACATTAAGACATGCCAGTCTATTGCATACTGTGGCAACTCAAAAACAAACACAATGTTAAGCTTCATTTAACGAACCAAATAGCTTTCAACTGTGTTTGATATAAAGTAATTTTCTCGCACCAAATTAGCAATTTAGCATGATTACTCAAGGATAAGGTGTTGGAGTGATGGCTGCTGGAAATGAGGCCTGTCTAGATTTGATCAAAAATTACTTTTTTCAAATAGTGATGGTGCTGTTTTTTACATCAGTAATGTCCTGACTATACTTTGTGATCAGCTGAATGCCACTTTGGTGAATCAAAGTACCAATTTCCTTCCGAAACAGCAAAATATGTACATAATTCCAAACTTTTGGCCACCAGAGTAATTATTGAGATCAGCACTGGAATTACTAGTAAATCTCGATTCTCTTTTTTGAGAACAAGTACGAGTACAGATACTTGGTTTTTCAGTACTCGCCGATACCGATACGAAACCTATACTTATTTTTTTATTTTATTTTTTTATGAATTCCATATCAACAGCTTGTTTCAATTTTATCATCAAAATGGTTTCTACATAAATGAATTAAGTAAAACTTAATCAAATGAAAACATAATTATATTTTTATATAATACTGTATTATTTTTATGAAATAAAGTGCTTTTATACAGAACCTCACAGAACATACAAAAGAGCTATTTATGTCAAATAAAGTGCTGTATAACAGAGAATCACATATGTAAGATATTACTTACGCATTACAGTGAATATTACATAATTATTGCTATTTACAGTATGTGCTAACATATAACAAAGCCACCAGAATCTATATGCTAACATAACTATAAATTGAGCTTTTATTTTGGTAGAAGCTTTTATTTTGGAGTAAAGCATTTTCAGTTCCTGTTTGTTTTTGATAGTAGCTAATCACTTCTGCAAAAGCAAGTCACTACATGACCCAATGTGATTATTAAACAGCAAAAGGCTTCTATTTAATTAAATAAATATGTAGTATGTATGTGCCTCATGCTACAAGTGAATTAGCCCTCCGCTCGCTGTCATCTGCTACAAACAGAGCGTGCAATGCTCATGATGGTGTGTTCCGTGTATGAGCCAAGGAGCTCTAAAAGGTATGAGCAGCCTGTGTCGGCACAACACTGACTCCACACATTCACTTTGAAGCGTGCAGCACATGCAAACGATATATTTACCTCATTAAATCACAGCCTTTGCAGATTAAAAATCACATTAGGACGTGATGTGATTGCAGTTTGTGCGCTGAATGTTTACTGAATGACATTCATATGTCAGATGGTATTGGTTTTTGGTATCAGTGTATTTTTACAAGCACGAGTACAAGTACATGAGCGCGGTATCGGACCCGATTCTGATACCAGTATCAGTATTGGGACATCCCTACTAGTGAAAATGCAAATGTTTTATATCAGTATATATGTTTGCACTAGCAAAACTGTAAACTCTTGATTTTACACAGAAATACTGGATATCAAAAATGCGATTTCAACTAGTAAAAAACAATAACTGATAACTGCATTTTCACTTGAAGAATTTTACTATGATCTGTCATTCACTCCTATTCAAAATGCAATTACAGACAACCATACTTAATTTCTTACTATTTGAAATATCAGCAATGTAATAATTATTAGTAAACAATTATCATTTTTATATGAATAATTACATTGTAACTAGTGCAAATGTCCATTCTTTCTATCAACAATTGTATTACAACTTGTAAACATTTAAATTTCAGATATCTGGAGTAATTAAAGATATCTTAAAAGGCTTTCTTACTAGTTACAATCACATTACAGATATCCAAAATTAACCTTGCCACTAGTGAAAACCAAATTACAAATATCATAAGAAAAAAAAAAATGTTTTTTAAAAATGCAGTTACAGATATCAATAATTATGTTTTTTACTAGTTGAAATTATATTTTTGCAATCAAGATTGTGTATTTGCACAAGTAATGATGTAATTTTTTTTTTTTTTATATTAAGAATGAATGATTTTACTAGTGCAAACCTAATTATTGATATCAGAAATTGCCATTTTCACTAGTAGTTATTCCATAGCTGATTTCTAGAATTGACATTCTATCCTGCTAATATTCTGCATGATTAATGTCGAAATGGTTTGCAGTACATGATGTCAAACCTGCTGCAACGCGTCTACATGCGCCATATTTGTTTATATTTGTAACCGTATATGAGATTTCAGAGATGCGGCAGAGGGGAAGATTTTAATCGAATGATTAAAATATTGGTCTGTTCCTCACACAAAGCTATTGCTTTTGTTACAGAAGACTTTAAATATAATGCAATGGACCCTTTTCACAGACCCTTTTAGTAGTACGTATTATATTACCCCGGAATATGTTTTAAAAAAAATACCATAGAAAATTTGGCCTATTTCTCTCTTCTTACTGCTGTTATCCAGCACTCTATATTTTCATCTTCTTTTGCAAAGCTGTGAGAGCGTGATCATTGATTTTTTCTTTTGCTGTTGGAGCAAATGGGTAAGCAAAAGTTTAATTTGCTGTGGTCCCCCATTCACCGCCATTCAAGTTTACCCAACTTTGACGACTTCCGCTTCACGAATGCGGACGTGTGAAAAGGGTCCATATAAGTTAGAAGCTAATTTTATGGCACTTTTTTGTCATTTTTGGATATGTGTAAACATTCTGCTTAATATCTCATTTTGTGTTCTACAGAAGATAAGATACTGTAGATATGGGTCTGGAATGACACTGAGGTGAATAAATGGTGACAGAATTTTTATTTTTGTCTGAACTAGTCCTTTAAAGGCAGAGAAATTGTGCAAAATTGTACCTTTGTCTTAGAAAGGACTGGAGCTCCACGATCTAGCAACATCTCAACAACTTGCTCATGACCGCTCCTCGCTCCACAGTGCAAAGGTGTCAGGCCGTCCTGAAAGTTTAAAAACAAACACACATATAATACACACTCAGAGGCAAGGCCGGGAATCTACAAACGTCAACTTTCATTAACATTACATGTATTCCCGATACTAAAGACATGTCCCAAGATATCAAACACACAACAAGACACAGTGTTCCCCCACAGGAGAAAGAGATGTTTGCAACATCTGTATGCAATTTCTCTTCGACACTGCTGCCAAACATGTGTAACCTGAGGGCTATGACTGTTATCATTTATTAGAATCAAACGGCATGCATCCCAGAATTTTTTCTGCCAATAAATTCCCTGTTCTTGAAAAGCATCTTGTGCTTCTAAGAAAGCAGCTGAACTGAGCCACAAATTAACCACAATTTAATAAGTTTCCTTGGAAACATTATATGCAATGAATTTAGAAATTATAGCTTGTTATTTATATGTTTCTCCCTCTTTCTTTGCTATATAATATATGCAGACCGTGGAAAACCATGTGCTTACTTTCTCTGATGAGTTAAATATAGAGCTGGATAGGAATGAGTTCGTTTGGTTCGACTGCTTGCGGCACTGACCTTGGTTTTGGCATCGATTCGTGCCCCTCGCTCCAGCAGCAGTCTGACCATGTTGCTGTTTCCTCTTTTTGACGCCACATGGAGAGGTGTGATGTCATTCTGCCACAGTATAAAAAGGCAAAACAAAATGTCAGACCTTTAATGACACATACAGTAATAAAGATTCCTTCGTCTCAAGAGTAAGGTTACTTACATACATTATTGTACCAAATTAAACACATGCTTTTTGATTCACTGGTTTTTATGATTGTATAATAATGGGCATTTTCTTTTAACATTTTAGCAAGTCTGATGAGCTATTAATGGATGAAAATTGTAAGAATTTTTTAAAGCATTTCTATTAATTCTACCGAGCTGTAAACATGTCTAAATTGGCCTTTTGGCATGGGACTACCTTTTTTAAGTTCCTTCTAGTTACATCATATCGCTTTTTTTTTTTTTTTTTTTTGGTATCCTTGCATGTATTTTATGAACACTACTGGCTTTACATTATGGTCATTGAATGAGTTTAAAAACTGGATAGAAATTTGCACATACAAGTTTAGTATGCAAAATGTATCACACCATCTCTTGCATGTCACTTGCAATGTAATCTAATGTTTATGTTTTATGGCCATACCTTTTCATATTCTACATATTTATGACATTCGCCACATATCAATTCACATATGCTGTCTATAGAGCTTAAGCTGCATTTAACCCTTGAATATTCCTTTAAGGAACAACAAAACAAAACAAATTTTTTTTTTTTTTTTGCAGGTACATTTATTTCAACCTTCTGGATTCATATATACATTTTCATGCAGTATGTTCCTGAAAGAATATGTCAATGGCTGTAATAGCACAGATTATTCCGCATTATCTTGTATATGTGCATACTGAGCTACACCACCCTCTAGTGACAGTTTACAATATCCCTAACTTTCCATGATGACCCATTGTTGATATAAAAAAAAACAAAAAACAAAAACATGGACCCACTTAAGGCTAAACTTTTAGTATGCATACTTTGCATAGTATGCAAATTTGTTTGAATGCCTGCAATACCCAGATTTTTAAAATGTGAAGTATGCAACAGAGGAAACTTTTTGGGTACTTGACCTTTTATTTCCTGTGTGAAGAATTAACATGAAGTAACATCAGCTCTAAATTTCAACATCTTTTTCATAACTTTCTTTCTTTGACATTCAAAACATACATTTTTACAAAGTGTTTATTTCTTAGATGATAATTAGACGTCACTTGCTTATTGCTGAAACATGCAACATGTTAAGGTCATTTAACAACAATGTAACATACTACTATTAAAAACATTTATCTTTATAATGCTTTATGTTTCACATTTTATTTTGAAAAACAATTAGGCAGTGTTTTGTGTATTCTTAGCAGTATGCAATAAGCATTTGGTTGTTATTCAGCTCCGAACACAGGCATTATTTTTTCAATTCAGTCTGGTTACTTAGTGTGCTGTTGTAACTTACTGTAAGGGAGTGAGATATATATTATAGTGTGATAGTATGCTATTCTGTAAAAATGCAAGAGAATGACCCTGTCCTGACTCCAATTTTGGGCAGTTCAAATCCATCCACTCAGCTGGAGTTTGTGTCCTTACCCTCGCCTTGAAGTCTACGGCAGCCCCGCGGTTCAGGAGAAGGGTCGCTACATTGATGTTGCCGTAGTGAGCTGCTATGTGGAGAGGGGTGAAGCCACTCTAGAGAATAACAGAGAGAAATATGGCATAGGGGTCAAAATATCACATACAGCACTCTGTAGGCCTTGACTGCTGTCACCTGACCTGATCTCATCCTTTACATATAAGAAGGTGATATCAGACCAAGCATAGTGCAGTAAATCCCTCAAAGATCCACACAGATGACCTCAGTACAACATTCATGAATGACACATCCTTTACTTAATCACTCCACACCATATAAAAACAATCCAGCTAATGAATTGTTTTATTTTTTGCTGAAGGTTTCCTTAATGCTCAATCACGTCATAACGGAATTTCTGTAAGTTTCCATCAAGTAAAAAGGTGTTTCTTCAACTATGCCCACTTTTATCTCCCAGGGGTTGATTTTATTTATTTATTAAAAAAAATTTGAACTAATGGATTTCTACATTTTTGTTTTTATTCATTATATCATTATATCAAGGTCACATTAAGTCTGTCTTGAAAACATTTAACCATACCGTCATCATTTATTTTTACAACTTTTCAAATTACTTTTTTGTATAGATTTTATTGTTTTACCCTTTTCCCTTTTTACGTTTAAACTTAAAATGCAGTATAAAAGTATCTATTATTACATATTTAAAGCCATGATGATTCAAAACAAAGAGTTAAATAAATATTTTAATATTTATTATATGGAAATTATTTTAATCATCTTTTTCAAAAAATTATGAATGTCCCACAGTTGTGGCGTATTTATAAAGTATTTTCAAAAGACCACAGAGACAACAGTGTAAGTGAAAAGTATGCTTAATGTTAAATATAAGGTAAGTGATATGTGAAGAAAAATTCAAAATTCAAAAGGAAATATAGCTGCAAGCGGCAATCACCGGGGTCCAAGCATGTATGGCCAGGGCATGGCCAAAATAATTAAATTGGACACATAGATCCTGTAGATGCTGTGGACACAGCTGTTTTGAGTAAAATTTCTTCTAAAAGATTTTTTATCACAGTTGCAAAATTAGAATTTTATATGAATGACAACAGATGATGATGATGAAGATGATGAAGAAGAATAGATTTTGGATTGCTCAACAACAGCACATTAAACGAGAAAAAAGCTAAGTCAAAGAGGATTTTCAAGGATTTTTAGTTTTGGCGCTCCATCTAGTGGAAAATATCGGTAATACATCCTTGATTTACCATGCATAAATGAGATTTTGGATTGTTGGACAATTAAATCAGGAAAAATGAACTAGAGGAAAAACAAACAGATTTCATAGGGCTCTTCATTTGTTGTATAGCTGTTGCTATTTTTACTGCACAGATATTACATTACAAGGGCAATAACTCATTTAATTGAGGATTTAATAGAATTTCTTAACTTGCTGCTCCATCGAGTGGACAAAATCAGTAGTACATCCTTAATCAGTCAATTATAGTTGAATAAATAATATTTTATTTGCTGTTGACAAGAGGAAATTGATTTAATTTAGCACATGTCCTCAGACTATCCTGGTGTCTCTGTTTTAAGTTTTGTCATGGTTGGAACATTGTGCACAAAAAATAAAGGCAGAGTAGTAGTTACAATTCAATCCCAAATAATTAATTAGCTTATATCTTCGAAACAATCTGACAAACCAAAATCTAAACAAAATAAATAAAAAAAAGTGTCAAGACGGTCCCTAGATGATCCGTACAAAATTTCGAGCAAATCGGACAAATGGACTAGAAAGAGTTCACAAAAGTAGGTTTTTAAGAAAATCCAAAATGGCGGAACATTTTGGGGGCGGGGGGGGAATAAAACCGGATATATATGTTTTGTTCGTCTTGACTCAAGGAATCAGAAGAAATACTAATTTTGATTATAGCCCTAATAAATAAGAAGTTATTAGCAAAAATGCAAATTAGCTAATTATAGAAGCACCTTGTGGATGATTTTCACCAAATTTGGTATACAGCCTAATTTTGGCAATCTGTAAGTGCACCATACATTTCGTAACGATCTGACATTCGCAACGCAAGTTATTAGCTGCTGAAATTTGATAAGGAATTTTAAGCTGTAGCGCCCCCTATTGACAAAATGAAACTTTGCATGCATCCTCAAAATGTTCTGATATCAAAGTATTCCAAGTTCCGTAAGGTTTGGGCTTTGTGTTCAGAAGATATAGGCCATTAAGTAAATTTGGGCCACAGCCAAAGAATGAATTAGCTTATATCTTTGAAACGATCAGACAAATAAAAAATATGAAACACTTTTTTGTCAGGATGGTCCCTAGATGATGCATGCAAAATTATGAGCAGATCGGACAAATAGCCTAAGAGGAGTTCGCAAAAGTATGTTTTTCAGAAAATTATAAATTGCATAATGTTTTTCAGTGCGGAAATGATATCGGAGATATACGTTTGTTTGTACTGAATCGGAGGAAACATTATTTTATTCTAGCACTTACAGCTGTGAAGATATGAGCCAAAACGTAAAGGTGCTTATTATAGCGCCATCTAGAGTCAGATGGGTGTGTGTATGCGCCTGAGTAGTGGGGGGGATTTAGGACCATCCTGCAATGTTTGGTGTCTCTAGGACTTATGGTTTTGGCTGCCCATACACTTTTAAGGCAAAATAATAATAATAATAATAATAAATATAACCGCAAGCGGCAGTCATCAGGGTCCAAGCACATATGGCCAGGGCAAGGCCAAATAATTAAATTGGACACAATAGATCCTGTGAATGCTGTGGACTAAATTTTCTTGTAAAATTTCTTAGCAGTTGCAAAATTAGAATTTTATTAGAATGATAGAATGACAATAGATGATGATGCAGAAGAAGAAGAATAGATTTTGGATTGCTGGACAACAGCACATTAAAAGAGCACTTTTGGTGCTTGGACCCCTAATAAGAATATCAGTACAAATACAATAGGTTTCCAGCACCTTCAGTTCTTGGACCCCTAAAAAAATAGTGTCATTTTAATTTAAGCATAGCAGTGAACAAATTATTTAATTGTATATATTAAGCATATGTAAATGAAAGCTATGAAATTACCTCACCAAGACAAATGAGTCTGCCATTTATTCCAAGTCATCCATACATAATTTGAGATGAAATGTTCATAACTCCAAAAAAATAAAAAAAATAAATAATTATCTGTAATGCAGATATGGACCCAAACAAACATTTGGATCAGATTAGAATCTTAGAGTTGTAATCCTGTGATTACGCTAATTCCGAAATGACGTGAATGCAGCATTAATCTCTCTTCTTTCATACTATGTTGTGATTGCCATGGAGCTACGAGAGGAACTTTCTGTTTTAAAGGATGTGCTTTCTTTAGATGTATGAAGCCTCTATTGCCGCCAACCCTCAGCCAAAGGCATACCTGCCAACATCGGATTGTGAAAAATAGTGAGACTTTTATTAATATTTATTTTTGTGGTTCGTATGTGTGAGGAACGGCAGCCGGTGGAGTTTCTGGTGCCCCCCTAGGGTAAGATGGTGCTCCCGTAGGGAGTAGGTGCACTACGCAGACTGCCTAATATGCATATAGGAAGCAGCAGTACCGGCCAGTAATACTACATTGAAGATGAATAAAACCAAGAAATTGACCATGTATTCAGATGGTCCCTTACAACAACCTTCACAGTTTTAACAATAAAATCTTGGAGTTATTAATAATAAAAAGTGTACATCATTTCTTATATGCTGAGAACTTCCCTGATCCATGACTTCTAAAATTTTTATTCAGTTATCTTCTTGATCTTATTTATGTATACATCTGTGTTGGTTTATATGTATTTTTTTTTTTTTTTTATTTACTTTAATTATATTTCTTTCCTTCACCTGTACTTCTAGTCTTTGTGACTTAATGTATGATGTATTCATACATTGTTGGATCTGTGTAACTTTGTACATCTTATTGAACTGTAACAAGTCACTGGATCTGTCGGAAGGAGGAAGTGGGACTTCACGTATTCTTTTCTCAATGAGCCGTTTATTTACAATAAACGACGTGGCTTTTCAGCACACACACTTAAACGCACACACACACTCTGGCGTTTGAAGCGTAGCTCTCTCTATACTCCGGCAGTTTGGATTGCCCTTTTATCCCTCTCCAGCACTCACTGCAACACAAAACAGCTGTTAGAGGTGATTTCCCCACAGGTGTCAATCCTTACCGTTCTTCCTCTCTCTATAACAGACATCGCTCGGCCACGCCCCCATCACCACATGAACATATATTGAACCTTCTGTTTTTCAATAAAAAAAAAAAAAATCCACAGTTTTAGCACAATGTGTGGACTTTTCAGACGGTCCCTTACCACACCCTCCACAGTATTAGCACGTTTCAGCATAACGTGTGGATTTCAGACGATCCCTTACCCACCGTATAAAAAAATTTCCAACTTATATCAATATTAAATTAACGATGTGAAACAATTTCGCTGTGACGCCATCTGACCAGCTTAAGGGAAAAATTGCGTCCCGTATTGATTCGATACAGGATGCATCATTTCATTTCTAAATACAGGATGATCAAGTATGAGCAAAGTGTGGATGTGGGAAATCATGAGTTTATCGGGAGAAACTGTAAATCGGGAGTACAGCAGGATGTGGGGTGGAAAAAAACAAAACAAAAGAAACCCGGTAAAATCGGGAGTGTTGGCAGGTATGGCCAAAGGCGAGTTAACATACAAACACAAAGCTTTAGTGCATGTGGACCCATGACTCCAGTTGTGCAAACATGCTTTCAACATGATTGCTGTGATATGAAAAACATAGAAATGAGTATCAGCGGTCAAATTTACTTTGTCTACCTGCACTCACATATTTTTTTTCATAGACAATTCCAACAGTATGCAATTTTCAATAAAATGTTCATTATTTAAAAACAAATTGAAACCAAATATTATTGTATAAATAGCAAATGTAGTAATAAATTTAAGCAAACCTTTGTAAATCTAACTGTTCTAATTGTAGATGAATCAGTGTTGACTGTCAGCTGTTAATACCGTATAGAAGTTACAAGTCATGCAGTACAAATCTGAGCTGTTAACAATTTGCAGGACAGCTGGAACAAGTCTGTTGGCCATGCTGACTGTGAAAGAGAAGAGAAGAGAAGGAGAGGACTGGAGTATAGTGGAGTAGAGGAAATATGAGTAGAGTAGAGGTGAGTATAGTAAATACGAGGAGAGTAGAATAGAGTAGAGATGAGTAGTGTAGAGTAGAATATTGATGAGTAGAGCAGACAGGTAGAGTAGAACAGAATAGAGTATAATAGAGTAGAGAATAGTAGAATAGAGACGAGTACAATAGAGACGAGTAGAATAGACTAGACACAAGTAGAGTAGACTTGAGAGAAGCAAGGTAGACACGAGGAGAGATCAGTAGGGTAGAGTAGAGGCAAGTAGACTAGAGATGAGTAGAGAAGACAGAGTTGAGATAAGTAGAGTACAGTAGAGCAGAGTAGACTAGAGACGAGTAGACATGAATAGAGCAGAATAAAGAAGAGACAAGCAGGGCAGAGACAAGAAGAGTAGAAATGAGTAGAACAGAACAGAGTTTAGATAAGTAGAGTACAGTAGAGAAGAGTAAACTAAAGACAAGTAGAGTATAGTAGACAATAGTAGAGTGGAGATTAGTAGAGTACAGCAGAGATGAGTAGAGACAAGTAGAGCAGAATACAGTATAATCTATAGAGAGGAGTAGAGACTATTAGAGGTGAGTAGATTAGAAATGAATAGAGACGAATAGCGAAGAGAGAAGTAGAATAGACTAGAGACAAGTAGAGTCAACAAGAGACGAGTAGTAGAATATAGTAGACACAACTAGACTCGAGTAGAGTAGAGATGAGCAGAGATAAGTAGAATAGAGTACAATAAAGCAGAATGAGTAGAGTATAGAGAGGCAGAGAAGATTCGAGTAAAGTACAGTAGAGAAGAGAAGAGAAGAGCAAACGCCAGTTGCTCTTTCTGCTGATACCTGCTTGGGGAGGGAAATGTCATGCATGAGACAGGTCAAGTGCTCTGCAGCTGAGGAGCAAACCTTCCAGTGACCCTGCCTTAATCTGCAGGACAGCACCAAGATATTTTTTCACAACAGTACTGTCTAACAGGTCATTTGGATATTTATAGATGTTGTAGCAAAATGTGTATTTAGACCAAGACCAAGGTGGTGTTATAAGAGTATAAACTCTCTAAAAGGCTATGCACACCTTCTGCAGGCTCTGTGGAACTTTGAAAACATTGGTCTGTTTGTTTGAGGGGCAAGACATGTCAACGTATGGCTCTACCAATGATGTGATTTTGGGGCGGGATGACATGTTTGATTGAACAATGGTAGATGGCAGGAGTGTTGGGCAACCAGTTTCTCAGGTAACTCTCTCAGCTGCAGACCTCTACCAGCTAAACTAGACACTTTCTTCTCCATGCTAGTTTCCCACTGCCTGTTAGTTATAAAGCGCCATTGTACTGAGACAAAAAGCGATGAAAAGGGACAGGAGGGGAAGGTGCAGCAGGGACAGCAGCTTTGTGAGGTGTGTAGAGCTTATTTGTGTATACCTCTGTCGTTCTATTCACCATCATCTAGAAGGACCACCAGAGCGGGGGGGAGAGAGAATGGTCTGATTAGTGTTCACAAAGTCACAATGGAAGCACCATGCTGTACCGTGGCTACATGGTGAGGGAGAGCGACAAACCACACATCACACAACGTCACAAGGGCTTAACTGGATGGTGCACCTGCTAGCGGTAAATACAAATTTACAAAGAAATTCAATGAGCATCTCCCATCACCTACCATTTAATTACTTTAGCCACCACAATGTCAGTTTTATTTGATGTGTATTATTGTTCATTGCTTTAATTCCAAAGTGTTGAATGGAAATAAACATGAAGCAACAACAAGTTCTAAACATAAGCCGTGTATTGATGGAGGTACCTTGGATTCGATATCTGCATTATGGTCATTTTGCAGTAGCAGTGCCGCTGCTTTTGTGTCATCCTTCCGGGCGGCGATGTGCAGGGCGGGTAACCGCACCTTGCCCTTGGTGTCATTCTCCAGGAGCAGAGACACCACCTGATCATGACCCTGCTGGAGAGCTACGGCCAGAGGAGTAAAACCGTCCTACAAACACACAACACAACAATCCCGGAGTATTCCAAATGCTTGCTCCTACAACTTTGGACATTTTCTGCAATTGTTTTCTGTGATTTCAGTACAGTCGTTTGTAGAGACTGCCACAACGTTATTTACATTGTTCTTCTTTTCATGACGGTCTGTTATTAGCTAGTCAGGAGACAGGAGTTGGCAAGGCTGGCATCCAATTAATGAAACCAAATTGGAGGTGTGGGTTAGAGCTACTTTGACTTATAAAAAGCACTTTTTTCCCTTTTCTTCTTTTTTTAGACTCAGGTCTGTACATTAGCACTTGAAAAATAGAAGTGTTCTCTGGTGTGAATAATTACTGTCTAAGAGACATAAGGGCCAGGTACATTCTCAAGGACAATAATGTCTCACTACCTAGCCTGCTCCGTCACGCACACACACTTTAGGCAGGGCATTCAATGCAGTCACTGCGTAACTAGTGTCTACCTCCTGTCTTGCAAAGCAGGACAGCAAGGTTACAGGGTATTCTGAGTTGGGTGTTGTATCTTTAACTTTTATCATTGCTAGATGAACTTCTATGTTTGTTGATTCAGAGGGCTCCTGGGACTTGCAGTCAGGTAAATGATGGATGGATTGGAACAGAGGGTTTTGCTCACCTCTGTGGCAATGCTCTGACTCGATCCATTGTCCAGGAGGTATTTAACCACGTCCAGATGATTTTCCTGGGCAGCCATATAGAGTGGTGTGAATCCATTCTGCAGATTTAAAGAGAAGAGAATACTTATGAGTTTCATTCACCATATATAACGGTGTGATTTTTTTTTAATTATTATATTTTTATGAAAGCAAGTTTAAATTTCTCATGAATTTTGAGATTCATCTTTGATGTATGACTAAGTTAAGTTTATGTGATTAGAATAAAACGGGAATGTCTCCTTCAGTAATCTTAAAATTAGTGCTGCAAAATACTAATTGATAAAATGTAATTATTTATTAGACTGATATGTGCAATTTGATAAACATTTGTTTTGGACATCGAATTTAGGTCAATTGAAATCCAACATAATGAAAGAAATAATATTTTAGAAGAACAGTAACTTTACGGAGTCCCCAAACTTACAGAATAAAGACTCTTACCAGTTAAATCTTTTGTGGTTTTGTTTTTCTTTATTATCATTTATAACTGAGTGGTTTATATTGTCCTGCTGCTTCCACACTGAGGAGAAACATGTTTTGTTTAACTAAATGCAATTTATATTGTACCATTTACATTTTAAAATGTTTTTGTACACAATGTATAGCATTCAATTATTGATGTTATATATATTTATTTATTAATAAATGGAAGCAGCATTACGCAAATGCAAAAGGTTTGAGCTACTGTGTAGGAATGTGCATATTTACGGGCGTATGTTTAACTCATGATGACTAATTTATATAATTTAACAAGTACTCATTTATTCTGCAAGCGATAGTGTCCAACAACAGGAGGGTAACTGATATACAGTGAGTTTGACCCCATGAGTTAATCTGCTCTTTGTAAAATACAACAGCTTTTATTAAGCTACTGACTGGTGTCTTAATCTCATGTGAGTGTACATCATTTAAACGAGATAAAAATCTAATTAAAAAAAACACTATTCATGTCTTTGAGTAAAAGTTTTTAGTGAGGAAACAGTACTGAGTGCATCTAAGTTGTTTGATAAAAAGGACTCCAACAGCCTCATCATTCAATTTGTGAGTTTTTCTATTTTAAGCACTGCAGTATGAGACAGCAGAAGCAGTCTGCACTTGTGATAAGTTCCTGAGATAAAACATGTAACCTCTCTCTATTTCTTACTCATGTGTGTGTTTAATTTCAGGTTCAATGAGGGTATTTTCAGTTACAAGCAGTGTTGGGTGTAATGCATTACTATGTAATTCATTACTGTAATGAAATTACTTTTTCATTGAAAAAAGTAAGGGATTATTCTTATTTTTCAGTAATTGAATTAGTTACTTCTGATGTAATTACGTTAAATACTGAATAGACTCTAGAACAATTCTATATAAAACAACAGTGAATTTAAAATCTAAATTTAATGTCTAATGTTAAAATGTATGCTTTCTAATTTAATGCAGCCCTCTTAAATTCTTTGGCCAGTTCATGAATAATTTATTTGATTTTATATGATATATTTGAAGGAATTAAAAGAACAGTTTCATGCTTATTCTTGTATTTTTCATCTGGTCGAGTTTGATAATGGTTTTAGAAAATAATTAGTAATAAGTAATGCAATTACTTTTCATATAGAGTAATTAGTACGGTAATCTAATTACACTGTAGAAGATGTAATTAGCAGTTAGTAATTAATTACTTTTTTTAGAGGAACTTACCCAACACTGGTGACAAGGCCACGCACACGCACACGCTATAAAATCCAAATTTCTAATCAAACTGGAGAAATAAGTGGGTTTTATTTAAAAGCAGCACGTCACTGAGAGTCATTTCAGGACAAACTGGCAATCCCCACTTGGCTTAACCCTCAGGGGTCGACAGACACGCCGGCGCGTCCTGCTGGATTTTTTTCCTCATAACAGCAGAAACAACTTAAAATACTCCGTCATTTTTGGACATACAGATAAGTGCAAGACATCACTAGAGACTAGAAAGGGTCTACTTTTATTTGTGTACACTCACAATAACAACAAAACCTTGTGCTTTTGTAAAATAAAGAAAATAAACAGGGTGCGCTTTCAGCCGTCTCTGTCTCCGCGAGCATCTTTCTGAAACACGTCAAAAAAATGAAGTGAAACTCCACAAATACTTAGAGAAACATGAAACATATGTCTAAAGAAAGCTTAAAATGTCTACTTTTAAATAAAACAATTCAAATTTAAAACAAATATTCTCCTGCAATGTAATCTGTATGAAACAAAGCGATGTACAGTTTCTCCTGGTTCAGCTCATTATCGCAAATGTGATCCCACCCACCAACAGAGCGCGCTATTCATACGGTAAAGTGTTGAGGTGATCAATGCAAATATGCAAATGGTAAACGCCCCCACAACAATGCCTTAAAAACATCAAGTTTCATCATCAGATTCATTCACTTTCCTGCGCGTTTGGAAGATGGCACGCTACACAGGTGAGGAAGCTCTACAGATGGTACTGGATAGTGACGAAGAGTTCACATTTTCCTCAGAAGAAGAGCGGGACTCCGACGATGAACGTTTGCATTTTGAAGAGCGATCTGATCCAGCCGAGGATACAATTCCAGATGAGTAAGTCATTTAGTTTTACTTACATTAGTTGACATGCTATTTTATATAAACATGTACATATTTTACTAGTTGGACTATTTCCAGACTTGCCAGCCAGTATTCAGAGTATTAACATTTGAAATATGTCCTAATAGGCAAGTTTTACTTACATTTAAATGTTGTTTCGGCTAAAGCAGGTATTTAAATTGTATGCTGTATGATATAAATATGATATGTAATATGATATAAAAATAATATGAATGTTTAGATTATTTTAACTAGTGTTTATGCTGCCTCATTATCATCAACGAAGCTTGTGCTTGCAAATATCTGTTCATAAATCATATTAGAATAATTTCTGAAGGATCATGTGACACTGAAGACTGCAGTAATGATGCTGAAAATTCAGCTTTGATCACAGGAGTAAATTGCATTTTACAATATATTCAAATAGAAAAGTTATTTTAAATTGTAAAAAATATTTCACAATATCACTGTTTTTGCTGTATTTTGGATCAAATAAATGCAGCCTTGGTGAGCAGAAGAGACTTCTTTTAAAAACATTAAAACATCTTTTAAACGGTAGTATAGGTCTAAAGTTTATAAATAAAGTCTTTATGTAAAGAAAATGTATAGTCAGATTACTACTTTTAACTTAAACTTGATTTTATGTATAAGCTACAAACAATACATTCAATCATTAAGTCTCCTCACATTCATTCTCTCTCAGGGGAGTGGTCTTTGTCTCCTCAGGTGTAAATCACATCAATATTCATGATCATCCACGCCTCCTCGCATAGGTCCTTTCTAACACTAAAAGCGTCTTACAAAAGTTAAATGACTATATTGTTTTTTATGAATGAGTGATCAGGATGGTTTTCACATCATTTTTGTAGCAACAATTCTAGGCTACAAGATCCAGTTTTCAAAAGTCTAGTGAACAAATGTTTAGTATGTGTTATATGGCCTTATTTCAGTGACTTAATTTTTTTTTCAAAAACCATGCATAAATGTTATTTTCTCAAAAATACAAACATGTACATACATGTTGTTCACATATTATTGTAGCCCAGCTTGTGCTGAATACAGTGTTATCAGACTTTAGCCATTAATATGTTTAAGCAACTGAAAAAAGCACAAATGTCAAGGCATGTCAAAACTTCTCCAGGGCCCAAAACACCCTCAGACCCCAGAGGGTTAACTGGTCTCCAAGCTTCATCAAGCTAGAGTTTTAGCTGGTCAACCAGCTGCTTTTCCAGCCTAAAACCTCTCTAAAATCATCAAACCAGACCAGTCTTATGAGCTTGCCCTGAGAGCACACGTACATCACCCAGACATATATTTGATGTGTGCGTTTACATCTGGAAGACATTTATTTATTTATTTTAGGTTTTTTGCTCATTTGTAATACGTCTATAAGATGTTTCCTCTCGGATATCAAGATATTCAGCAGATGTCTTTAAGATGTTAATGATTTAGAATGTTTTTAAATCTGATCTTTTTAAGATGTTTAGCAGATGCTAATTACAATGTGACGCTTCAAGATGAAATGCTCTTAAACAGACATATCAGAGATAAAGGTGTGCTATCTGAGTGGTGTCTAGCTAAGACCAGTTTACCAACTTAGGTTGGTCTAAGCTGATTTTTTTTTCCAACTGGCATGTAACAACAAAATAACAATGTCAGTTCCGAAATGTGCCAGAGCGTACTTCATAATGCACACAAGCAAGCATTGCATACACAGCAATGCCACAAGGGGCACTATAGCGAGCATTAGCATAAACTATCTTCTAAGCCAGGTCAGTTTTTTTTTTTTTCAGGTCAGCTACTGCCATGGCAGAGCAACAGTTTTAAGAGAATCTTGCCGAGCATGTAAGTTAAAGTAAGTGAAACTTTGAACATGTTCATAGCTAGCTAGCTGAATAACACATCCAGTTGAATAGCACAGACATTTGAAGGTATCTCGGAGTACGGAGGTCTGTTACCGCCAAAGTAACAAATTTGTTACTGTCACAATGACCATTTACAATAGGTCAACACACTTCCAATTCATTTGCGAAGCATTTGCATTTTGGCACGTGCGTAAAGTATGAAAGCACTGTACCTGAGACTGGGCATTGATATTCGCTCCATTAGTCACCAGTTCCTTCACGACATCCACCTGTCCGGCGAGTGATGCTATGTGCAGAGCACTGTTTCCTTTCTGGAATCAGAAGAACATAGAGCAGGTCAATGTTGCCACAAACTTCTACACGGTCAGTCAGAACAGCTGTTCAATATTTTGCTTCCGCTAGCTAAATTATCACCACTATTTCTGTCACTGTCATGGCTTCACTTCAGTGATGGGCAGAGACTAAACAGCCTGGGACCTATGCCAGCCTGTCATGACCCACTGAGATTTATCCCCCACTATTTGTTACACTTATATAATACAAACTCTTGCCTGCTATATTAAGTAATTGATATGCAATATTTAGATTTTCACTGTACTTTGATATGTCTTAAATAGCTGTTTTTCATTTAAAAAAAGGCAGGACAATTAAATTTACACAATACATAAAAAAAAAAAAAAAAAAGGGAAATCGGTAACACTTTACAATAAGGTTATATTTCTTTTTATCACCTTTTCTCCCAATTTGGAATGCCCAATTCCCACTACTTAGAAGGTCCTTGTGGTGGCACAGATACTCACCTCAATCCGGGTGGCGGATGACAAGTCTCAGTTGCCTCCGCTTCTGAGACAGTCAATCTGCGCATCTTATCACGTGGCTCGTTGTGCATGACACCGTGGAGACTACGCATGTGGAGGCTCATGCTACTCTCCGCGATCCACGCACAACTTACCACTCGCCCCATTTAGAGCGAGAACCACTAATCACGACCATGAGGAGGTTACCCCATGTGACTCTACCCTCCCTAGCAACCGGGCCAATTTGGTTGCTTAAGAGACCTGGGTGGAGTCACTCAGCACACCCTGGATTCGAACTTGTGACTCCAGGGGTGGTAGTCAGCGTCGATACTCGCTGAGCTACCCAGGCCCCCGAAGGTTATATTTCTTAACAGTAGTTAACACAATTTGTTAACAAGAACTAACAATGAACAAGAATTTTACATCATTTATTAATCTTGGTTAATGTTAATTTCAACATATAGTAATACATTTTTAAAATCAAAAGTTGCACGTTAACATTAGTTAATTCACTATGAACTAACATGAACTAACAATAAACAATTTTATTTATATTAACTAACATTAACAAAGATTAATAAATGCTGTAAAAAAGATATATTGTTCATTGTTAGTTCATGATACCTAATGAATTAACTAGTGTTAACGAATGGAATCTTATTGTAAAGTGTTACCACAAAATCAATGTTTAGGTGGTCAAAAAGTAACATTCTTGCAATAAAATCACGGAAACCATGGGTTCAAATTGCCAACTATTCCAATCCCCAATAACTTTTCCATAAACTAAGTATCAAGGCACATTTGATAGTGTTTAGATGTGGATTAAAGGGGTCATGAAATGGAGAATCACATTTTCCTTGATATTTAGACATAAGAGGTAACTGTACAAAAACATACTGTAAATTTCAGAACTCAAAACTTCCTTCCCAGTCTAAGAAGAGCATTTATAGTTGACACCCTTCTGAAACGTCTTTTGAAATCTGTCTTTTCGTGACGCCATAACACATTGCTCATTTGCATTTACATATCCCACAACATGCGTTAATGCATGCAATTCAAGTCAAGAGAGCAGGCCTTCCGTGGCTAACTATTCCCAACATAACACCTAAGGGGACCTGTCTGGACTATTTTGGATTATTCTTGAATGTATTCATGCATTAGACAGACATCTTTGACCACTTGATACATACCTCGTGCCGCTTTTAAAAGATGCGGTGTCAAGTTACAACTCTTAAAAGGATTTCATTCAGCTGCTGCCTGTGTTGCTTTGAGCACAAACATGTCATGGGCCCATTCTTTCACCCATCTGTGCTATTTTAAATTGCTGGTGTATGTAAACATAGGATGTCTTTGACGATGGACGTCTTCGACCGTTTCGGTGTGTTTCCTCTGATGTGCACCTCAGTGCGCCTTCAGTTTGTATATGTGTAATTTCACAGTTCTTTGGACTATGTATGTGCAGGTTTTTTTGGCTCAGGTCAGCATGGATTGCTTGTGAACAGACAAAATACGATTCAAGCTTCGCAAAGGAACTGTTATTGAAGGAGGGGGCAGTTAAAAACACTTCAAAAACATAAATAAACCATTTCATTCATGAATACTTCAAATATCATGACTGTTTGATGGTTTATGGTGTTGAGTGATAACAGTTGTGCTTGAGATGAACAGTTTAATATATTCAGATGCAATGTGTTGGATATGCGTTGTGTAAACCCAGCAATTTTGTTTTATAATGTCGAGGTTCATTCTCTTCCGACTGAGTTTGCCAAATTTGAGGGGCTGCATGATGTTAGCCAATTAGAACAGTGGGTGTTTACATTGAAGTTTTAAGGAGGCGCTTAGGCCAAAACCAAGCCTTTCAGACAGAGGGCCAAAAATGATCATATATTACTTAATTGTGACAGGTTTTTTTGCACAAAAACATTCATAACATTATCAGTGGACCTAAGGGAAGATAATAAATTATATAAAAAACAAAAAAAAAAACAAAAGCACTTCATGACCCCTATAAAATCCCTGCATTAATATAGGGAAACCCCAAAGAAATCTTTATTTGAAAATGCTCTGAATGAACGAGTAGATCCAGCCCTTGGTAGTGACTCAAAGTCAATCTTTAAACATTAGGCGAATTTGACATTGAAGACTTGCTGATGCAGCAGAGTTGTGTCTATGATGTCGTGCACAGCAGAGCAACACACTTGACATCTTTAATTCATATGCTCGGTCTATTACATTGATGCACATTTTTTTCAGTTGAGGTGTGGTTTGTCATACAACCCAATCTAGTGAGCAAGGTCTTACCTTTGTTGCAGCACCCACAGCGGCACCAAGTTTTATAAGCTCGGCCACGACCTCCACATGGCCTTCTTTAGACGCTAGATGAAGAGCGTTCAAACCATTCTGCATCCAGACAAACAGAAGAACCATACAAATGCATTAATTGACTGTGTATTTACATTTAAATCTATTTAGTTTCAGAATTAAGCATGTCAGAAAAAGAAGAGGTTCATGATATCTGGATGCTGGACATCTAATCAAAGATAATTTTCATATATTTAATTATTATTAAATGGCATTTAATAATTATATTATCTTATATTATCCAGATCAGGCGGATAATATAAATGTATTTATTTATATTCCACATAATGTACTTTTATCAATCTAGCATGCTCATAATTCATAATCTGCATTATGGTGGAATAAAAGTGAGCCAGCACAAAAGTTTACCAGCTTCCTATAGGCCTACAACAATATTTATGATGCCATATATCAATGTAAGTGTCAATTTTGAATCAAGGAAGGTTTTTGACCTGGTTGCAGATGTTGATGTCGACGCCAGTCTTTATGTATTCAAGGGCTTTCTCAAGGTTTCCAGCCCGGGCTGCTCGCAGGTAACTGGCATTGCTGTCAGTCTGCAAGAGAGAGAAATAACAATCAGATCTTCCTCTTCATAAACTCTGATTGATCGAGAGGAACCAATGAGCTGATACTTCCAACAACAAAGACAAGAAGTTCTGGGTAAAGAACTTAAGATACTGTACTGTGTATTGTAACATCTGCATCATAGGCGTTGTATTTTGTGGCACAGTGAATAACAAAATCCAATCTATAGCACCTAGCATATTGTATATAAGCAAAAATTGCTGGTAAAAGGGCTCTTTTGATCCAAGACATTAAGCAACCAACTGGCAACCACCCTGAACATAACAATGCCCTGGCAATGACTAGCAACATCCTAGCATTATGGTGCCAAGTTCTGCACAGGCATTGTCAGGATCCTGTCACCTTTGTCAGTCATGTTTATTGTGGTGGCAGGATCCTGACACTTATGTTCTGTGTCTGTGTGAGTGCACGACTTTGGTTGTTTTCCTTGCAGAGTGCTCTTCTGTTTAGTCTGGGTTCCATGTTCAGAGCGTGGTGTCTGGATCCTGACTCTTCGGTCAGGTTCGGTCTTGTTTCTGAGTCGGGATCCAGACACTCATGCTCTATGTCTTGTCTTTGTGAGCGCATGGCTTCATGTTCTGTTTAGGTTCTCTTGACATGTGCTTGTGTCTGGTCTTGTCTTTTATTGGAGCACATGGCTAGTGATGGAGCCGTGGAAGACTCCGTGGGTGGAGCCGGGAGAGGCTCAACGAAGGCAGGCAGAGCCGTGGGAGGCTCGAGGGGTGGAGCCGTGGAAGGCGGAGCCACGGGAGGCTCGAAGGGTGGAGCCGTGGAAGGCGGAGCCACGGGAGGCTCGAGGCTAAGAGTCCAGGATGAATGGGAAACGACCTCCGTGTTCGTGAGCATGGGCAGAGACTTGGGAACGACCTCCATGGTCGTGAGCACTGGCAGCGACTGGGGAATGACCTCCGTGGTCGTGAGCACTGGCAGTGACTGGGGAGAAGGTGTCCTTTTCCTTCTCCTTTTCCGGACAGCTGGGAGCGTAGTCACCGGAGCAGACGAGGCTGGCTCGTTGGCCTTGGCGGGCGTGGCCGCAGGCTTGGAGCAAGGAGCCGTGGAAGGCTTGGAGCAAGGAGCCGTGGAAGGCTTGGAGCAAGGAGCAGAAGATACAGGTTTTGGCCCGGTGTTCCCGCCATAATCTACTGTGTAAATGGATCCGCAAAGTTCCAGATCCTTCTCCACATATTCGCAGATTGTCCAGTGAGGATCACTATTCAGACTGGTCTGGAAGAAAACCACCAGAGAGCGGTCTGGATAGTGCACTAAATTCAATAGCTCTAAAAACTCACGGACGTGATCCTCAACTGGAAGGTCCTCTTGCTTCAGAAGCAGAATTCTGACAGCCACTAGATCAATTTTTTCGTCAGTCTTTCTGTGATGAGGCAGACGAGGAATGAGGATCTAAACGCAGCTTTTAATGAAACAAAAGATAAACAAGGTAACTCAGAATAAAAGGAAACAAAACACAGGGAACCAGGCACAGAACATGACAAAACATGTGAAGACTTACAAAGAAACCAGGGGGAAAAAGGGCTTAAATACACAAGGGCAAACAAAGGAATGAGGAACACCTGGGGAAAACAATAAGGGGGAAAACAATCATAAAAGAAACTACAAAAGGACTACAAAACTAACAGAAAACAGGAACGGGGAACTAAACAAGGATTTCAACATAAAAGTCAAGGCAAAAACAGGGAATATGTGACAAAAAGTAATTGTTGTTTTAGCGCCTCTAGTCTTCATTCCACCAGGAAATTGCCGTGTTATGTAAACAGGCCACATAAAAATAATTTTGCAAAAATATAGTCATTTTAACATGATTCTATGACCAGGTTGCGAATGTCACTGGGGGAAAAATATGACAGTCGTCTGAGATGTAAAAAGGTGGCTTAACAAACCAATCGAATTTAACAACATCCTCTAAATCAATAAATCAATCTATCAATCTATCTATCTATCTATCTATCGATCATCTGTCTGTCTGACTGTCTGTCTGTCTGTCTGTCTGTCTGTCTGTCTACCAATTAATTTATTCATTTGTCTTGCTTATCTAAGCTTTCTGACAGAAAAGCTAACAAAACTCTAGAAGGAGCATTTGCTACCATGTTTCTTACAGTGGGTAGTAACACAGTGATACATCTGTCCCCCGCTGACAACCTTGCATGTTTGCATGGTTTTCTCAGTGACCTTGTATTGTGGCATTTCCCAAAATGTTTAAATTTTTAAGTAAACAAATAAATAATTACAACAAGCAAGTGTCCTTTCATGTTCAGTCAGGAATAATGATTTATTCACATCCTTCATATTCCCACGCAAAGGATGCTAATGTGAATGTGCACACTGATAATGACAGTTTAAACTTGCATGAGAATGGAAATATTCAGTGTTACAACTTTTGCTACTGTACTCGGTCTACCCTTTATAGAAAAGAGAACAGAGCGTTATTACAACCAGGGGTTTTTTTTAGTTTCTAATTTATATTTAGTTTTCATTTCTACTGTATATCGTTTTCAATTTGTATGCCCCGTCCTACGGTTCAGAGCTCAGATACTTGCTCGAACCGTCAGCTCCTGCTAGAAGGCGATGACGGCGGGGAGAGGAGCTGACCCCTTCGGCAGGACGAGACCTAAACTGGTTGTGATGGGGTGGTGGGGGTGAAAGAAAACAACGAGGCATTACAAGCGATGAAAGGCAGCTGACGAGTTTTTAAAGCAGAGGCTGGATTGTGATTGGATGAGATGCCAGAATTACCGCTTATGCTTCCATAGATAGTAGTACGTCAGGGAACATGCTGTCAAGGTGCCATTGTAAGCTCATATTAAGCTGGAAAATTTATATAAACCCTATTTTGTTTTGTTTTTTTATTTTGTTTTTTGTCATTTTAAATGCACATTTTACAAAAACAAGACCTCAAACAACATCAAATCTCTGTATGAATGACAAAGTCCTATTATGAGAAACAGTAACATTAACAGTATCCAGCATTTTTGCATGAAATCCATTAAAATATGAACACAGTAGAATGAGAAGATTGGGTCTTGACATAAGTTTAAGTAATACATTAACACAGGGCAAGGGGAAATTCAGATACATGGCATAAATTAACATGCAATTAATGTACAAAGATGTGGTTCATGCCAACAGTGCTGTGTCCAGATATTCAGACACTGAGAGGGAGAGAGAAAGAGAGAGAGAGAGAGAGAGTGAGAGTGAGGGAGAGAGTGAGAGGGAGAGAGAGAGAGAGAGAGAGAGAGAGAGAGAGATAGGGTGTGTCTGCTGTTACTGCAGTGCTGTAGTAATGATTGCTGACACACCCAAACACACACATGAACACAAACCAGCTCGTGCTGTCTGCATCTGAATCCATTCACACGATCCATTAACTCACACCAGTAATGACACACTATAAAGTCTGTGATTTACATGACAAATACAGATCGTTTTTAAAATGTTCATATTCCAGATTTTTTATACTTTTTGATTATTTTCTAATCTTTGATTTTAAAGAGTCAAAACATAGTTTCCATTTGCTAACCCTACCCAAAAACACATTATAACATGGACAGATCCAGTCCTGAATGCTCTTTGGTCAGTTCAGTGCTCAAGCTGTGCTAAAATACACAATATTTTTCAAGCTATGACACCAAACACTTGCTCACCTAGCTTCCATTACTGTACATTGCTGTACATTCATACACATGCGAACCAGACTGATTGCACAATTTTCAGGGTGAAAAGTCCAAGTACGTTTACATGCACTTTAAAAGTTTGATTTCAGTTGGACTAAAACAATCATTCGTATTTTTAAAATGTCATGTAAACATTTTAGTCCAGCTAAAATTGTAACAATCCCTTTTTTTCAAAGTCGGACTAAAACACAGAGATAATGCGATTGTAGCTCGACTTCGTCTAGCATAGCCTATAATAGAGGTCGACCGATTAATCGGTTTTGCTGATAAATCTGTACTGATAGTTGCTTTTGGAATGGTTTTCAGCAAAATTCAGCAACGATAGTTCGCAAATAGCTTCTTTTTGGGGGGGCCCAATGCGCTTTTAAGTCCTCGTGGTCATGTAGTGACTCGCCTCAATCCGGGTGGCGGAGGACGAATCCCAGCTGCCTCCGCGTCTGAGACCGTCAACCTGCGCATCTTATCACGTGGCTTGTTGAGCGTGTTGCCACAGAGACATAGCGCATGTGGAGGCTTCACGCCACCCACTGCGGCATCCATGCTCAACTCACCATGCGCCCCACTGAGAACTAACCACATTATAGCGACCATGAGGAGGTTACCCCATGTGACTCTACCCTCCCTAGCAACCGGGCCAATTTGGTTGCTTAGGAGACCTGGCTGGAGTCACTCAGCATGCCCTGGGATTCAAACTAGCGAATCCCAGGGGTGGTAGCCAGCGTCTATAAACACTAAGCTACCGAGGCCCCATGCAAATAGCTTCTTCTTAACATTCAATACATCGATTTAAAAAACTATCAGCTGATTGACTGGTTTTCGGCCTTTTCCACCACCTTATTTATCATTATCAGCAAAATGAAATGTCGGTCGACCTCTAGCATGTATACACATTAATCGGAACACATTTGACCTCGGTGCTGTGTGTATGCTCCAAAAGATAGAGGTGATGTGCAAAATGTTTTTAACATGCTGTGTCTGTCATCCTCCCATCA
Organism: Myxocyprinus asiaticus; assembly: GCF_019703515.2. Classification (NCBI taxonomy): domain Eukaryota; kingdom Metazoa; phylum Chordata; class Actinopteri; order Cypriniformes; family Catostomidae; genus Myxocyprinus; species Myxocyprinus asiaticus. The sequence goes on along the minus strand of NC_059375.1, from coordinate 8,777,501 downwards.
AATATTACACATTGTGTCATGAACTGTATACTAGTGCCCAACCGATATATCGATTTTAGCATTTCACCGATATATCGGTATTGGCGTATATTTTACCGATATGAGAACTTTTTTTCAGAACATATAATGCAGAAAACAATGCTTTAGAATTGGTGTCATAGCGTACTTTGTCCAGCAGAGTTAAACTGTGTGGATTTGAGCGATCTCTTCTCCTTAAATTGTTAACTAGTTTGTGAAATACATACTGGAAAGTTAATAAAAAATGACGCCATCATTTTGTATAACTAATATAAAGTTAACCCTGTCCCTGACAACCATGTCACTCATGTCTGTTTGCTGTTAGCCAGCTATAGTTTGTCAGTGCAGTCAGTAATGTAGCAGATTTAAAGGTAAACATCAGAGCATCTTTTTGCAGCTCAGCAGACAACGGTGCGATGGTGGATTGAGTGTGGTGAGTGTTGATTTCATGCTTCGCTGTTACCTAGTTGGTGAGACACAATGCTGGAAAGTAAATAAAGTCCATCTTTTACTCTCCATGACGACGAGCTTATAGCTAACTAGCTAATCACGTAGCTACTTTCATTGCTTGTCAGCAGAGTGGAAGCTAATGTGTAAACATGTATTCATCAAACTGTTTTGTTCAGGATTCACAGTTTGGTACCCCCTTCAACCGAACAATTCCAGTCGTTGCATTTATAAAATGTAATATGTGGTTTTCCAGACATTAAAATAGGATATGTAATAAAAGGTGATTTAAAAATAAATAGTATATTTGCCCTGTGTAAATAATAATATATAGGAACTGTATCTAAAATAAATGGGGGTGATACATACTAATACAACAGGCTGGAAAAATAGACATTTATTCATTTTAATATCCTTTATATATATATTTTGAATGTGTTGAAACTTGATACCGGTGACGCACCCTGAAAACGGCACCATTAGATCGGTTTCATGCTGAAGAGCCACTTAAAAGTACGTTTTGTGTTCTTTCTCGTAAATGTAAACGAGTGTAAATGTCAACATCATCATATATGTCGAAAGGATTGAAGCCTGTCATGCAAAACATGAGCTCATTGATGTCATAAAATTACTTTTTTATTCCATCAGTTACTCCTGGTTGGAGGCTGCCGTATATATTTAGTTTATACATAGGGTTACATCCTACATAAATTTAAAGGTGCAACACTCAAATCTTTAGTAAATCGTAAATTGTGACTTAGTGCCCATTTACGCCATAACTAGGCTAAGTTGTAACGTACGTATAGCTGGTGCAACCGGCTCCTGATGTTTGTTTAGATATTTATTCTTTATTTAAATGGTCAGCATTTGACTGATACTAAACAGTAATACTGATGTTTATTTAGCTATTTATTTTATTTTTATTTATTCTTTATTTTAATGGTCAGCATTTGACTGATACTAAACATACAATACTGATTTTTATTTAGCTATTTATTGTATTTTTATTCTTTATTTAAATGGTCAGCAATTGACTGATACTAAACATACAGTACTGATTTTTATTTTATTTTATTTATTCTTTATTTAAATGGTCAGCAATTGACTTATACTAACAGTACTGATGTTTATTAAGCTATTTATTGTATTTTTATTTATTCTTTATTTTCTCAGTGTTCATTTCTAGAATTTGTTGACAATGTATAATAATAATGTCAAATGTTCTTTGATAAAAATATTTGTTTAAGAAAGCAGCCTTCTGAGTACCTTTGCATAGTCATATCAGTGCAAAATCGGTGCACAATCCACATAGAAAAGGTCTGTTTTCATTCCAGCTCAAAAATTAGCTATATCGGCCACCATATCGGTAATCGGTGAATTTTCCCTCTCTAAAATCGGTATCGGTCTCAAAAATCCCATATCGGTTGGGCTCTACTGTATACTTGGACAGACTGATGGAGACTTTAGCTCGACTACACACAAAAAAATAACGCTGTAGTTAGATTATAACTGTGCATGTCAAAATACTAACTGTGGTGCTATCAAAACATTGTTCTGACCAGCCCAACACAGCAACAAGAGCTAAACCATTTGCCTGAGTTTGGGGCGGGATTATCTGTTTGTTCGACTAATGGCATACAGGGCACAGGTTTGAGGAACCTTTTCTGAAAAAAGACATTATCATTTATTTAATGCAACTCCATTTGGTGACATTAGTGACACAGAATTTACACGATTCAGCTTAAAATAAACCATTAAATAAATCTTTGGAGGTGGTATATGAAATACACCCAAACAAACTACAGATGATGGTGTAACTAATTAAGTCCAGTTAATCAGATATCATTCGATAATCCTCCTTCCATCGTTCTCTGCTTCTGGCTATATCACACTCTCTGTTCTATGTCATAATAGAAATGCCATCTTCTCTTGATGCAGTGTGGGCTCAACCTCTGCAGTGTGTGGGAGTTCCCTTTGAACATCTCTCTCTCTCTCTCTCTCTCTCTCTCTCTCTCTCTCTCTCTCTTTCTCTGTAAGGGATTATATAGTGTGTTCTGGAAGTGTGTAAACACACCACACACATCTTGTGTCTTTTTCTGCTTTTCTTTCCTAGAGACATAAGTGATTTACCCCACACCAGAAAATCCTCACAAGCACGGTCACGTTGATTTAACTATCCGTGTCATATAGTATTTTGTGATGTTTACGTAAAAACTGGTACAAAATGATTTGTTCAATATCATGGCAAGGTATGGCCATCACAGGCTCATGCATAGATTTTGAAAGCAAGATTGTTCTCGGAGAAAACTTGAAACGCGATCAATGCATCATTTCAAACGTGAAAGAGAAAAGCAATTCAGAGCTGCACAGTCAAAGGCTGAACCATGTGCCTCTGATGAACTGCAGAGAGGTGCTGGTGGTTGACAGGCAAGCTCAGATTTTCAGAGCGAGGCAATGGCATTATCGAGTATGCCATGCCCTTTGCAAGCAACAGGGTCAGATGAGTGCACCATGCAGTCATTGTTTCACACAAACACATACATGCTATTTTTTTGTCTTTATAATGGCACTCGCCCTCAGGGATGGTCAGTTCTGAGTGTTCTGTTTTAAACCGCAGAGAAAATCTGTGAATTGACATTGCACACACATACTGTAGAGTATACACACTATTGCAGCAAGCTCAGATAACAGCGTACACATGAAGAGAGCTGAGTGTGTGTGTTTTATCTGTCCTCATAGCTCACACTCTTCAGTTTGGAGTGCAGATAGAGTGTGACTGCAGAATTAAGCAGCAATCTGTGGCACGCTTTATGATGATAAAGCCTTATTATCACCTTCTAAATATCTCAAAACAAGCATTGAGCATGAACCCAAACTGTAGGTATGTATCTGTCAAAACAGAAAATCCTCTTTTAAACTGATATCTCATTTTAATCTTAATTTTAAATAGTTTAAAGGTGAAGTGTGTATATATATATTTTTTCCTATTCCAGTTTAATGTGCAGAGTCAACTATAAGTAAGCCATTTGTACTGCAGGTTGATTTAAAAAAAGTGCATAAATACTGTGGTTCTGCAACCTGCATCCTGACCACCCCGACACAGCAACACTAACTCGCCAATGGTGTGAGTTTGGCTTGTTTGGCCGACCAATGGATGTCAAGTCAATTTTTTTTGTATAGCGCTTAAATTCGGGGAAAACTGTTCGAAAACAAGAATTATTTCTGCAATTCCATTTGATGCCACAAGTGGGGCAGAAATGACATACTTCAGCTTAAACCTCGTTTCTGAGATGTTTCTTTTTTTAAGATAAAAGAAACTGTATGCTAAACATTCACAGCCTATTTGACACCTGTAAGGTGACATACTTCAGAGTGAAATGGGATATTCAATGAGAAAAAATAAAATAAAAAATAGACCGGGACTTGGTTTCATCCATCGAGAATTGGTTGAATGGTGAAAAGTTTCATATTACGGCATTTCGTACTGGAATGGAGCCAGACCTGAATGTGAGTTTGTTTATTGTTGAGTCTCTGTGAGCGATTGCACAGAAAACACACGTGAAAATGGCAGAAAATATGTACAATCTACAGTCTAAGTAAAACAGTGAAAGCCCCATCTCAGAGTATTACACAGACATAACTAAGTAAACAAAGCAGAATATGCAGCTCTGCTTGTGGATATCTGCTTTACTTTCTGCTACAGTACGTGCCTCAAATGAAACTCTGAATAGGCCAATCCAAATGTTTACAAAAATGTCAGCGTGTGCGCAGTAAGTGGTGGCAGAAAACCAGCAAACTGTTGTGCTAGATTTGACAGATTAGAGGATTAAACGAAAGTACGACACAAAACCATCATAAATACACAAATATTCATAGCTATATGATTATTATAATGATATGAGTTAATAGCATACCAGTAGTAATGTTCGCTATAAATGTTTGCTGCACAGCCATGAGTTGAAATGATCTCCTCAGTCCAGTCAGTTCTGTTGATGGCTTGAAGCCACAGCCATCTACAAGAGGCCTCAAAATTTTTCAACAACGGAATCTAATAAAAGTTTAATGTTTGTGCACAGTTTCTACCACCACTTCCGTGTGTGGCATAAATGGTGACGTTGCCAGAGGATTGGCCTATATCTTTAAAAGATTTGATGTCACTAATCAGACAAACTTGGACTTGGAATCTGGTGATTATTTTGTCCTCAAAAGCGCACATTGTCTCAACGCGTAACCTTGTGAACATGATTCTGTTTCCAGGCGGACTGATAAAAGTCCTGTGTGCTTCTATTCTAAAAAGTCACAATTCCATGTTAAATGATCTTGAACAAAGCCATACTGTAAATGATTTGTGGAAATTGTTATGCAAGCCAAACCTTGAGAGAACAGACCACAAAAAGAGTACATTCTGACGGAAAAACAACTGAGAACCATGAAAGCACAATTCACCCATTATTCTATAACATGCCACAACAGCTCATCTTCCATTTGCAGAATCAGCCACACAATTGGGTTCACACTAAAACAGATTGCAATCAGCAGCTCACATTCAGATACATTCAGTTACATTTACACTAACAGTCAAAGGTTTAGACACACCTACAGTACTCATTCTTTATTATTAGCCTTCTATTTTCCACATTTTAGAATAATAGTAAAAAAAAATCTTAGGTTTTAGCTTCTTCAAATTTCCACTCTTTGACTCAATTCCAACCCTGCACACTCTGGTCATACTTCATGAGGTGAATCCTGAGATGCCTTTTAAACAATATTAAAGGAGTTCACATGTATGCTGAACACTTGTTGGCTGCTTGTCCTTCACTATCCAGTCCAAATCATGCATTAAAATAATACAAACCAACATTTTATTTTTACTTTTTTATTAAAAAATTTATTTTTGCACAGAAAATCATACAAACCATATGCAAAATTAAGAATGGAAATATAAATTCAGTCAAGTGTGTCCAAACTTTTGACTGTTGGTGACTATAAATCTAAATTAAAAGCTTTCAATCACATCCTACTGCCTTCCAGTTACGTTCAAAAGCTGAAACCGGACCCCACTCGAGCAATGCACCACTATAGTCCTTACATGACCTGTAAACACCACACCATCTGGATTCGTCTAAACAACCCTTTGACCATCTCACTCACTATCACCAAGCCATAATAACCCCAACACCCTTCAAACAACCATCTATTTGATTGAAAGTGGCACTTACTGATTCTAGATCAATTTCATCCTCCATTGCCATTTTTGCCCTGCAGTCCTGAAATGATCCCGGTAATCAATGAGCTAGAGTTTGGATCGGACACTCCAGAGGTGCATTAAAGGTACATTAAAGCAAAAAACACATGCCCTTTTTAACTTTTAGCTACTACAACTATACAAAGAGAAACATAGTACAGTCCAGGTTGCAATCCAGGGGCATTACTCTACTCTACAAATGCACAAATCCTCTTTATCACTGATACGGATGTTAGCACCGTTAGCCTACTCCCCTTTCCCAGCTGTCCCCTTCTACTCCAACCAGCTCTGCATACTTGCTCTGATGGGATGGCTTTGTCAGTTCCTCACTTACCATATTTGTAGGCACTAGTGGTCTCTCTTCTGGTAGAGTGTAATCATGATCTGATGGTCCAAAATAGAAGCGGGCCCCTCTGTGTGGCAGGCCTCCCCGACTGGAATCTGTCCTCCACAAGTCATATTGTTATCCTGCTTATCAGCTCTTTTTACATGCACCCCCCCCCAGCCCCTCGTGCTGCACAAATATCCCGGCACGGGTGGCCCGATTCAGCACAACTCAGCCAGCCACTACTGTTAGGAGTCAGTCAGCCATGCTGGAGTTCAGCCGCCCAGCTTAAGGGGGATTTGGGTGGCATTTCACCAGGTATTATGAGCAGTCGGGGTGTTGCGCTGTGTTGCCCAGATCCCGGGCTCTGCCAATCAGCACCTTAGTGCCTCTGGACCAGACCAGACTAGTTTGCCTCTGTGATTTCTCTCTCTCTCTCTCTCTCTCTCTCTCTCTCTCTCACTCACTCACTTGCTCTGGGAGGTTGCAGCAGTCTCTGCCTGCATCAGCAACATTACACCACCACCACCATCGCAACCAATCTCAGTCGCCAATCTCATTAATTAAATCAATGCTTCTGACAATAATTCATTGTAGATATTAAAATAACCTCATCTGCTCATTCCAAGTTGAAATAGAAAGTGATTTGAGCAAGAGGGACTGGACATTATATTGTGAATTGCAGGTGGTGGTGGTTGGGGGGTTTACTTATGACCAAAATCTTATGAGTATGTGTTATTTTATATTACAGTAACAGGCTATATCACACTTTAGGAATAGTTTCGACATTCAACTGAATGTTTTATATATTAAGATGAAGTGTGTTGTTTCTGTGCCACTAGTGCCACCAAACTGAACTGAGAAATAGTTGTTTTCGAACAGGTTTCCAGAACACTCCTCCCACCTGCTATTGGTCAGACCAACAGATAGTCCTAACCCAAACTCACACCACTGGTTGAGACAATGTTGCTGGGTCAGGGCTGGTTGGAATTCTTAAAGAGAGCCACAGTGTTTACACCTTTATGGGAAATCAACATACAAATGGCTTTAATTCATGAATAACATAAATCAGTCCTGCCCACTGATAACCCCTCAATTATATTTGGTATAGCAAAATCTTTACCAGTTGACACTTTTCTATCATCGCCATGGTATTATTGAATATCATTAATAAGAATATCCTAACCATGAGTACCATGATAAATATCAATGTACCATTTAATACCATTCCTGTACCATGGTACCACCACAGTACTGTTGTAAGGGCTGTATTACTGTCTTGGGTTGTATGAACAACTCGTGAAATATCAAATCATATGATGTATATAACAAAAGTAAACCAACAGACCAACAGTTAAGGCGGCAATATATTTCTAGCAAAATAAAATAAAAAACAGGTGTGATTTCATTTCAAATTAAATCTGACCAAAACGAAGGTGTTTTTGAGTTCAGCTCACCAGCGCAAACTTTCAAGAAAACTTTATACCAGCTCTGGTACCTTCTAGCTAGCTGTTAAACACTTTCTTACTGCCACTGGTCCATGTCATTGGTGGGTGTGACCGGGTGCTCCACCTACTTTGACAATACCTTTTTTCGGTAGATTTCTACACTCAGTCGAGGTCAGTCAACATGAACACATTTCAGTAGCTGAGCTGGTGCAGATTTAGCTACATCTGTATGATTGTTTACGTAGAGACATTTTCCAAGACCATGTCACGTTTTTTAATCTCATCATTAAGTCCACAAAAGTCTATAAAATACTTTAACAGTAACCTGTGCATATTATGGCCATGTATAGCGTGTTAGCATTAGCATTAGTGCTATGAATGTAGAATATAAACATGACAAATTACACATTATTTACTGTATATATATATATATATATATATATATATATATATATATATATATATATATATATACTCTAAATCATTGTTGAGTGGTAAAAACAGTATCTTTTACTGATCTCATAGAATGAGGCATGTAGTAATTGATAACACATTTTAATGTCACATTTGGTTAATGATTCTTTTAAAAGAATAGCGTGTCTCATATTTGAATTTTCCTCAAAATGCCTGTCCGAATGTTTGCAAACAGTATACCTTTGCTCAGCTGTTTCAACCTTCTTTCTAGCTCTGAGTGAAAGATGAAGAAGAATTTTCCTGTGAGTGTATTGGAGCATCAAAAACTAACCAATTCAATTAACTTTAGACTTAGTAGTTTCAGTACACTGGGGTAGAACAATAGTGACAGAACCACAGGAAGCTGTTCTGATTGGTCAATAGCTCACAAACCTAAGACCACAGGGAGCTGTTCTGATTGGTCAATAGCTCACAAACCTGAGACCAGTGTCCTCCCTCCAATGCAATCCACTCTGAGTCTCATATGCTCATGTTTTTGTTTACAGAATGCTGACCTAAAAAAACACAGGATTAAATTAATTGGGACACAAGTTGAAGATCTGTACATTTATGTCTTCTCAGTAGTACAGTGTTTCCATAGCAACCAATCCCTTATTGCAGGGGATGTGAACCCTGAAATTGAGTTTGCCGTTACACAAAAACACATACACATAGCATGAGGTGATGTGATTTGTCATACAAGCTAAGTCCTCTATATCCTGGGGCCTCCGTGACATTCAAATGCATAGATGTAAATTCAAAATAAAATAAAAAGATCAAAATTTAAGTCTGACAATATTCCCCTCTGCCAAAGCTCTAAAATGTTATTCAATTCTTTGACAGATTGAAAAAAGGCATGTCAGTGTGTCTCAACAGGTCGAATTTTTTGTCTGCTAAAATCAGTCTGAGTTTTTCCAAACTGCCAACCCCAGTGGCCGAAGTTGGAACTACAGTTGAAGGCATGCACACTTATGTGCAACACACTGCACAAGCATAAGACATGAACATGTTATCCAAATGATACATATGAGTAGTCATTCCATACGTAAATATACTCCTAACACTAATCCAAACTCTAAACCTAACCCTAACCATAACAGTACTGAGACGAAGATCTATTCTTTTTCACTTGGATCTCACTAGCCAGAGTTCAAAAGGGATCTGATGTTAAGGTACAGCACAGATGATTCTCGGGGCATGAACATTTGTCACATGGTGGCACTGTTCTGGAATTTGGCACATTGGGTTGCATCTGCATGCAAAAACTGAACAAACACAGGTCCAAGTCGTTCACATTACTGTTTTAAGTGACTCTGAAAACATATGGTATTAGGTTATGTGCGTATCAACACACTATACAACTGAAAAACAATCTGCCATCTGCTAATAGTCATCTATCACTCTCTGCCAATCTTTATGAATCCTTGCCCTTTTAAAATAGCACTTCTCTGCCCAGACCTCGCTCTTCACTCTCTGCCATTTTCCCCATTTAAGACAATTAGTAGCCAGTGTTTAGAGAGGAGGCTTTATCAGTTTGGACAATCAGTTATCAACTTCAGTAAGTACACTGTGTCCCCTTCACTTCCTCCACTTAAAACAGACACAAACGAAGACTCTTAGTGATGGTGGCCCTTAGGACACACAGGAAAATGAGCAGGAATAGAAAGTTGACACAAGATCTCATCTTGTAAGGGCACACCTGTTTGTTTCTGTGTTCTTGTTATTAGCTCAAGGAGAGTTATGACTTTGTGGGATTACTATCTGAGAGGTTGACAGCACAGTTTTGCCCTCTCTATGCAGGTCAGGTCAATCAATAGTGACTCTCAATAGAACATTTCTGTTGCTATTAAGGGATATCATGAAGGGGCGCCTGCAGGAATTCAATTCATGGTACGCACAACAACAACAGCAACATTTTAGGTCTCAGTAACATTTAGTGTTTGAATTAAGAGGGATATTCACACCAGTTTGCACCACCAAGCTTCACTGAACAATCTTATATTGGCCTGTGTACAAACAAAGCAATGGAGCGCAACTGTGACCACCCACTTTTTCAGGGACTTTGATTCCAGAAGTGTTTTTCCCATTCATTTCTCCACTGAGATTACAAAAAACATCAATAAAAAGTTCTTAACCATGAACCAAATCAACCAGCTCTAAAATGAATTACAACATTAAAAACTTTGGTTTTAACTGCAAAAACGTATTTGATAATTGGAAAATAGTTTCTTGGTTTCAGTTTCTGCAGTATCGTGCTGGGTAGCTCTAACCACTGTAGAATATCAGTAGTCTAAAATGCTGCTCCACATGACTGTAAATTAACCATGTAAAGCCTGACATGTAAAAGAATTGTCAGAAAATTATAATTTTTGACATTAAACTGTTTTTAGTACTATTAGACAAACTATAAAAAGTAATAGTATAAAAAATAAAAAATACATTTGCACATGTTTTCTTTATGTATCATATTTGATACATTAGGCCAGGGGTATTCAATTAAAGTTCCAAGAGGTCCGGTCTCGACATTTTCTTCCAAGCAAAGGTCCGGACAATAATAACTTACAAGTTGTCAGTAGTCATTACGGCTATGATATAATACAAGAAAAGCATTTATTTTTTTGTTTTATGTTTTTTTTTGGAATAGTTATAATACATTTCCAGTTTGGCAGCAATAGTAGCCTACTTTGTGACAGAAGAAAAAAAAAAAAAAACCTAAACAGTCAAAATAGTCTCTTCATAACTGGGCAAGCATGAGGACATTGGGGTCCCAGAGACTGACAAAGTAGTGGGGTATGGGGGATCTTCTACCAAAACAATACAATAGTTCAGGGTTCATCAATCGAGTGTTATAATTATTAGGAGATAAGATAAACTTTTCATTTCGAAGCTGAGTGATAGTAGCCCGGTATTTGTGTTTGAATATTTTTACATTCAGAATATATATATATATATATATATATATATATATATATATATATCAAAGTGAGAACCAAGAACAAATAAACAATGTACATCATAACAGTGTAGCTTAAAAATACTGCTGTAGTTAAGTATGGGCTGACTATCTATCAAATAATGGAAACGTTCTCATCATAAGCAGAAAACTCGTAATTTCAAAGTTTTGAATGCCAGAGATGATGAAATTTCATATTACAAAAATAATTTTCACAAACATTTTTGCTAAATGCTATTACGTGGTTCATAACGCGCATCACAGCAGTTCTGAGGTGAATTGTCCACTGTGTGGCGCTAAAAGCAAGTTTAATTTTCTCTAAAACAGATAAGGTTATTAAGGTTAGTGCTCAATAAAGTTTTAAATCAACAAAACTTACCTCCCTAAAAAAAAAGAAAAAATCATAAAAAGGAAATATGACATGAAAATCACAACTGCTGATGCAACCATGTTTTTGTGGTGCTTCTATGACACTTTTTGCTCATGTGTACTCCATCACAACAATTGCAACGCTCTATCAGTCGAGCTACCGTGTATTTTGGTCATGCTGGAACAAGCTTGTAAATGTAGTTGGTTATGTAATGCAAACATTAAAATGTATCACCTTACAAATTATGCACAATAGTAAGTGTTTAGATGTCATAAGATAGCATTGTTTGTGGAACAGGTCATAAAGTACGTGTTTATGAACTGATAATGTGTCATTTTGCAAAAATGTAATTATAGTAACGCAATTCTATGAAACCAGAATTTTTGCAGTATTTTCAGCTAATAATTCTCAGCCATTATCTCAGGAACATATCTGGTTAACAAAAATCAAGACAAACACACAGACCAAACATCTGTGTCCATCTGCCTCTGCTAGTGTTTTGATGATAAACTTCTAGAGCTGTCCCGATACAAACTCATGATCCTGTGAGATGTGTTGTGTGTATATACATAGTGTACATCTGGAGTCGAGCTCGGACAGACCTCCAGAGAACTGTACAACTGCACACACACACCCAGAAGACCACTGTTTACCACAGAGCCGAAAGAGCCAGTGAAACTGTTAGAACAATGTTACTGCAGTAACTAAAGCACAAATAAACACTATGACTTGTGTATTTCCTTCAATTAAGCAAATAAACACTAGATATCAAAACATTAACATACAGTAAATGGTTCCAGACACTGTATGAGTAAGTACAAAAAGAAAACTATTTAGGGTGCCCATAGCTTTTGACCAGTGAATTGTCTCAATTAAAAAGTGAAAAAAAGAGAGCCGAAATCTGCTGCTGTATTCATGCAAACTCATCACCTGTACACATAGAATCTCTTCTAACTTATAGCATATCACTACAGTCCAACACATGAAGTCATACTATTTGAAGCTGAGACCTTGATCACATGATCATTATCTCCTATATTTTACAGTGCCACTCTTTGGTCATATTCTTAACCCATTAGGAACGATTATCATTATTGAAATGTTCCTGTCCTGGGTGGATTATAATGTCATGTAAGAGGGAGACTCCGTTTCGAGGCACGAAAGCTCATTAACCCCATCTCAAGAGACGGCAGGAGTCCCAGCAGCTAATGAACAACAATCAGCTCATATTAGCCAGAGCTGCCCACCAGAGCCTGATGCAATATAGAATTATTACATTATTCATACTGACTGTATGGACTCAATATGGCACTGACAATTTCATGACCCCTCCTTTCAGACTCCTGAGGTCAGCATTATTGATGTTAGCTAGTTCCCAACTCTGTTTAAATGCAAGTGAATGCTATCACTGTAGTATCGTTGTCTTATTACACAGCTCTTTATAATACTTTATGCTGATTGGTCAATCATGGAATTCTGTGGTTAAATAATTTAGCAAAATAACCGCTAAACTGTATAATTGACTGTAGTCAGGCAACCGATTTCCTGTTCTAGTTTCGTAGTTAGACACTTTAAATTAATCTATAAATAAGATAATAAAATAATTTCAAATTGAAGTATTATAATTTAGTTTGTGATAATGGCCAGCTGACATTATCCCTTGCTTGTTTTCAAGTAAAAATATCTAAACATCCTTAAAATAATATAAGTACAGGTGCATCTCAATAAATTAGAATGTCGTGGAAAAGTTCATTTATTTCAGTAATTCAATTCAAATTGTGAAACTCGTGTATTAAATAAATTCAATGCACACAGACTGAAGTAGTTTAAGTCTTTGGTTCTTTTAATTGTGATGATTTTGGCTCACATTTAACAAAAACCCACCAATTCACTATCTCAACAAATTAGAATATGGTGACATGCCAATCAGCTAATCAACTCAAAACACCTGCAAAGGTTTCCTGAGCCTTCAAAACGGTCTCTCAGTTTGGTTCACTAGGCTACACAATCATGGGGAAGACTGCTGATCTGACAGTTGTCCAGAAGACAATCATTGACACCCTTCACAAGGAGGGTAAGCCACAAACATTCATTGCCAAAGAAGCTGGCTGTTCACAGAGTGCTGTATCCAAGCATGTTAACAGAAAGTTGAGTGGAAGGAAAAAGTGTGGAAGAAAAAGATGCACAACCAACCGAGAGAACCGCAGCCTTATGAGGATTGTCAAGCAAAATCGATTCAAGAATTTGGGTGAACTTCACAAGGAATGGACTGAGGCTGGGATCAAGGCATCAAGAGCCACCATACACAGACGTGTCAAGGAATTTGGCTACAGTTGTCGTATTCCTCTTGTTAAGCCACTCCTGAACCACAGACAACGTCAGAGGCGTCTTACCTGGGCTAAGGAGAAGAAGAACTGGACTGTTGCCCAGTGGCCCAAAGTCCTCTTTTCAGATGAGAGCAAGTTTTGTATTTCATTTGGAGACCAAGGTCCTAGAGTCTGGAGGAAGGGTGGAGAAAGCCCAAGTTGCTTGAAGTCCAGTGTTAAGTTTCCACAGTCTGTGATGATTTGGGGTGCAATGTCATCTGCTGGTGTTGGTCCATTGTGTTTTTTGAAAACCAAAGTCACTGCACCCGTTTACCAAGAAATTTTGGAGCACTTCATGCTTCCTTCTGCTGACCAGCTTTTTAAAGATGCTGATTTCATTTTCCAGCAGGATTTGGCACCTGCCCACACTGCCAAAAGCACCAAAAGTTGGTTAAATGACCATGGTGTTGGTGTGCTTGACTGGCCAGCAAACTCACCAGACATGAACCCCATAGAGTATCTATGGGGCATTGTCAAAAGGAAAATGAGAAACAAGAGACCAAAAAATGCAGATGAGCTGAAGGCCACTGTCAAAGAAACCTGGGCTTCCATACCACCTCAGCAGTGCCACAAACTGATCACCTCCATGCCACGCCGAATTGAGGCAGTAATTAAAGCAAAAGGAGCCCCTACCAAGTATTGAGTACATATACAGTAAATGAACATACTTTCCAGAAGGCCAACAATTCACTAAAAATGTTTTTTTTATTGGTCTTATGATGTATTCTAATTTGTTGAGATAGTGAATTGGTGGGTTTTTGTTAAATGTGAGCCAAAATCATCACAATTAAAAGAACCAAAGACTTAAACTACTTCAGTCTGTGTGCATTGAATTTATTTAATACACGAGTTTCACAATTTGAGTTGAATTACTGAAATAAATGAACTTTTCCACGACATTCTAATTTATTGAGATGCACCTGTATATACAGTTGTGCTCAAAAGTTTGCATATGCTTGGAGAATTGGTAATATATGTACCATTTTTAAAGAAAACATGAGTGAGCAGGCAAAACACATTTCTTTTATTTCTTATGGGATTCATATTCAACTGTAGGTTATAACAGAATGGCACAATCATAAAACAAAACATGGCAACAAAGAAAAAAATGACATGACCCCTGTTCAAAAGTCTGCATACCCTTAGTTCTTAATACTGAGTATTGCCCCCTTTAGCATCAATGACAGCGTGCAGTCTTTTGTAATAGTTGTCTATGAGGCCCAAAATTCTTGCAGGTGGTATAGCTGCCCATTTGTCTTGGCAAAATGCCTCCAGGTCATGCAAAGTCTTTGGTCGTCTTGCATGAACCGCACGTTTGAGATCTCCCCAGAGTGGCTCGATGATATTAAGGTCAGGAGACTGTGATGGCCACTCCAGGACCTTCAACTTTTTCTGCTGTAACCACTGGAGGGTCAACCTGGCCTTGTGCTTAGGGTCATTGCTGTGCTGGAAAGTCCAGGACCATCCCATGCGCAGCTTTCGTGCAGATGAATGCAAATTGTCTGCCAGAATTTTCTGATAACATGCTGCATTCATCTTGCCATTCATTTTCACAAGATTCCCCATGCCTTTAGAGCTCACACACCCCCAAAACATCAGTGAGCCACCACCATGCTTCACAGTGGGGATGGTATTCTTTTCACTATAGGCCTTGTTGACCCCTCTCCAAACATAGCGCTTATGGTTGTGACCATAAAGCTCTATTTTGGTTTCGTCACTCTAAATTACAGTGTGCCAGAAGCTGTGAGGTGTGTCAAGGTGTTGTCGGGAATACTGTAACCGGGCTTTTTTGTGGCATTGGCTTCTTTCTGGCAACTCGACCATGCAGCTCATTTTTGTTCAAGTATCATCGTATTGTGCTCCTTGAAACAACCACACCATCTTTTTCCAGAGCAGCCTGTATTTCTCCTGAGGTTACCTGTGGGTTTTTCTTTGTATCCTGAACAATTCTTCTGGCAGTTGTGGCTGAAATCTTTCTTGGTCTACCTGACCTTGGCTTGGTATCAAGAGATCCCCGAATTTTCCACTTCTTAATAAGTGATTGAACAGTACTGACTGGCATTTTCAAGGCTTTGGATATCTTTTTATATCCTTTTCCATCTTTATAAAGGTCCATTACCTTGTTACGCAGTCTTTTGACAGTTCTTTTCTGCTCCCCATGGCTCAGTATCTAGCCTGCTCAGTGCATCCACATGAGAGATAACAAACTCATTGACTATTTATTCACAGACACTAATTGCAATTTAAAAAGCCACAGGTGTGGGAAATTAACCTTTAATTGCCATTTAAACCTGTGTGTGTCACCTTGTGTGTCTGTAACAAGGCCAAACATTCAAGGGTATGTAAACTTTTGATCAGGGCCATTTGGGTGAGTTCTGTTATCATTATGATTTAAAAAAGAGCCAAACAACTATGTGATAATAAATGGCTTCATATGATCACTATCCTTTTGTGGATTCGTCACTCCAAATTACAGTGTGCCAGAAGCTGTGAGGCGTGTCAAGGTGTTGTGTCGGGAATATTGTAACCGGCTTTTTTGTGGCATTGGCTTCTTTCTGGCAACTCGACCATGCAGCTCATTTTTGTTCAAGTATCATCGTATTGTGCTCCTTGAAACAACCACACCGTCTTTTTCCAGAGCAGCCTGTATTTCTCCTGAGGTTACCTGTGGGTTTTTCTTTGTGTCCTGAACAATTCTTCTGGCAGTTGTGGTTGAAATCTTTCTTGGTCTACCTGACCTTGGCTTGGTATCAAGAGATCCCCAAATTTTCCACTTCTTAATAAGTGATTGAACAGTACTGACTTGCATTTTCAAGGCTTTGGATATCTTTTATATCCTTTTCCATCTTTATAAAGGTCCATTACCTTGTTACACTTTTGACAGTTCTTTTCTGCTCCCCATGGCTCAGTATATAGCCTGCACAGTGCATCCACGTGAGAGCTAACAAACTCATTGACTATTTATACACAGACACTAATTGCAATTTAGAAAGCCACAGGTGTGGGAAATTTACCTTTAATTGCCATTTAAACCTGTGTGTGTCACCTTGTGTGTCTGTAACAAGGCCAAACATTCAAGGTTATGTAAACTTTTGATCAGGGCCATTTGGGTGATTTCTGTTATCAATATGATTTAAAAAGGAGCCAAACAACTATGTGATAATAAATGGCTTCATATGATCACTACCCTTAAATAAAAAAAGTTTTTTTGCATGATCAGTCATATTTT
Organism: Myxocyprinus asiaticus; assembly: GCF_019703515.2. Lineage (NCBI taxonomy): Eukaryota > Metazoa > Chordata > Actinopteri > Cypriniformes > Catostomidae > Myxocyprinus > Myxocyprinus asiaticus. Next base: position 8,760,647 of record NC_059375.1, on the reverse strand, counting down.
CAAAATCAATGCAAAAATTTCACAATTTCTGCCAGGGTATGCAAACTTTTGAGCACAACTGTATATGTATATACTGTATGGATATTAAGGGATATCTTTTCATACAACATTTCAAAAACATTACAAAAAACAAGACATAGATACTGATATATATATATATATATATATATATATATATATATATATATACACACACACACACTACTGGTCAAAAGTTTTGAAACACTTGACCGAAATGTTTCCCATGATCTTAAAAATCTTTTGATCTGAAGGCGTATGCTTAAATGTTTGAAATTAGTTTTGTAGACAAAAATATAATTGTGCCACCATATTAATTTATTTCATTATAAATCTAAAATTTAAAAGTTTTTGAAATTGATGACTTGGACAAAATAATAAAGAAAAGCAGCCAATAAGTGCCCAGCATATAGATAGGAACTCCTTCAATACTGTTTAAAAAGCATCCCAGGGTGATACCTCAAGAAGTTGGTTGAGAAAATGTCAAGAGTACATTTCTGAAAATTCTAGGCAAAGGGTAACCACTTTGAAGATGTCTGTAGGAGACCTAACGTTTATTATTATTATTATTATTATTGGGAGTATCCTTTGTGGAAAATAAAAACAAATAAAACCCCACCCAAACCCTCCCGGGACCCATAATGGAGTTTCTGAGGGAACTGGTGCAGTTCAAAAATGCATATCATTTAGTAAGGAGACCGACCACATCTACAGTATCTGTTCCCTCAGTTACTGTTTGTCACTCGGAACAGAACTCTGAAATTCATTACATTTCACAGCTCTAATTTGAGATGTTCCAAGCATGAATTAATCATTCAGATTCAACGCTTTTTTTTAAAAAGCAATTTCCACACTTGATTTGGTCAATTCAGTGCAAACAAATCAGCATTTGTTCATATATTTAGTGTTTGCTACTGAATTAAAAAAAAAATCCAAATTATTCCACAATCAAGTCCAACATTCAGCAATAACTTCAAATGAAAAAAGTCAGGTGTCCGATGTTAACAGAGCTTGTTTCTGACACATGATCCTTCAGGATATCTATCCGAGTAAGAATTGTAGTAAATTGTGCATCAAAGCTCTGTGTTTGTGCTAAAGAAATTGCCTGTGTTGTTACAGATGGAGGAGTCATGGCTGTCTCCTCTCACCCAATCACAATCACCATTTTTCACACGCTACTGCTCAGACACACACACACTTGTCGGGTCTGCAATTCATCAGGCTGCAGTGCCTATAGAAAGACATCATACCTGTATTTACACATTATAAACTTCAACATCAAAGTGAAAATAACTTGTAAAAAATTCTGAACGATTATTAAAAATGAATATTTGCACTAGGTATAAATAGCACCTCCCACACAGCATAGCTATTTACACTCAAACTGTCTGGTGAAAACACAGAAATTAAGGACAAACTGCACCCCCAAGTGTCGCTGCTGTGGTGTAGTGTTTAAAGACAATGTGGCTGTGCTTTTTTTCATGTGGAAGACCCGGGTTCGATTCCCCCTTTTGTCTCACTTTCCCCCATCCTATTTTCTATCTCAATACTACTTATAATAATAAATAAAATTGAATATAAAAGTTGGTTGTCTCAAAGTGAAAAAGGACCAGAAGAAGGGTCACGGAGAAGGTCGGGGAGTTGAGAGAAAGGTTTGATCACGGTAACCATGGTTTTACTATAGTAACATTGTAGTAACCTTTTTTTATGCAATTAACCATGGTGTTAATACATTACTATAGTAACCATGTGTAATTTTGATTTTACAACAAAATACCATGGTGATACAATGGTTACTGTAGTAAAACCATGGTTAATTTTTTTTAAGGGAAGGTAAGGGTTAGGTTTATGGGTTGATGTAGGGTGTCTGTGGGGCATGGCACCACCAAAAACTTGCCTAGATTGGGCCGTCCCTCCAAAATGGATGATAATGCCAGGTGGATATTGATCAGAGAAACTATCAAGAGGCCAAAGGCAACTTTGAAAGATTTACAAGCTGAGATTGATCGGTCTGTGCATGTGACAACAATCTCCCAAGCTTTATAGAACGCTGGCCTGTGTGGCAGGGTGGCAAGAAAGAAGCCTCTTCTGAAAAAGTGCAACACTAAGTCTCATTTGCAGTATGCGAAAAAACACTTGGAGGATTCTGATGCCACGTGGCAAAAGGTTTTATGGTCAGATGAGACAAACATTTAACTTTTTGGACTTAACTCCAAGCACTAAATTTGGAGAAAACCAAACAGAGCACACCACCCAGAGTTTATACTATACCTATTGTGAAGCATGGTGGTGGCAACATTATGTTTGTAGGGGTGATGCTCTTCAGCGTGGAATGGGCAATTGGTCAGGACTGAAGGGAAAATGGATACTGTCATGTACACCCAAATTCTTGAGGAAAATCTTGGTCCCCTGCTTGACAATTAAAGATGGGCTGGTGGTTTGCTTTTCAGCACCACAATGACCCTAAAGACACTGCCAAAAAAAAAAAAAAAAACGCAATGGCTTAACGATAGGGAGGTCAAAGTCCTTGAGTGGCTAAATCAGAGCCCTGACCTAAATCCAATAGAAAACCTGTGGATGGACTTGAAGAGAGCAGTCCATCGCCGCTCAGCCTGCAATTTGACTGAAATTGAACAATTATGCAAGAAGAAATGGGCAAATATTCCCCAATCTAGGTGGCAAAGCTAGTAGGGACATATCCAATTAGACTGATGACTGTCATTAAAGCAAAAGTTAGTTCTAAAGCCTAAGGTAGCATTAAATCCAGGGGTATGATAACTTTTCAAACCCTGTTATTCTAGTTTTTACTCTTTAATAAACTTTTAGAACTTTTGCCTTTTTTTTTTTTCGTTACTTGAATGTTGTAAGGCACAGTTTGTGAATAATAATATATATTTTTAATGGGTTTTGATTTGAGGCTGTAAGAAAAAAAGTGACTATTACAAAGGGGTATGATGATTTTCTATTATGCACTGTAAATCAATTTCAACATTTCAAGATTCCATCTAATGAACATCTTAAACATAAAATCTCTAAAACTAAGAAAAGAAAAATAGCATACATCAAACATATTAATCTTGAGTGCACCTTTAAATAAGAATATTTAGTACAGATATAAAGACTTTTCTTTCAGTGCACACATCACAGAACCACTGCAGATGGCAAGAGCACATCTTGAATTTGTTAATAGTTTAAATACTGTGCACAGTATGGAAAGAGCAGGACCTTTTATAAAGAAACTGTGACGCATATAGCAGTGGTGTAATGAGAGGATTTGGATTCTCTCAGGACACCATGGACAGGAAGAGTTATTTCTGCACTCTCTGCACAGGGAAAAGTGGAGCTTACACCTGTCATTCACACACATGTTCTGACTGAGACCAGATACCAATTAGACCAATTGCTCTGTTCCCTGTAACATCAGTGTGGGGTCCCTCATAGCAGACTGACATGGGAAGGAAAACCATGCTGACATTAGCATTAGCTTAGACCAGCATGAATTTGTATGCTGGTCCAGGCTGGTTTATGCTGGTTTTGCACTGGTCTATTTGGTGAACCAGCATAGCTTTGCCAGAAGACTGGTTAACCTAGTTAAGATGCCTGGAATGCTGGAGACCAGCATTTAAAACACAACATATGCTGGTGACCAGCCATTCTGATCTTTACAGCAGGGAGCAGTGAATGTACAAAAACACATTCCTAAGCTCCATAGACAAGAGCATTATAAGGAAACAAAATACAGGTTTTACTTTGAATGGCTAAATATGGCACTGCTAGACATGTCGCATGAGGTTTGATGTCAATGACATTTGTCATTTAACAATATAAGCAAGCTTTTGAACACTAGATATAGAGACTAGAAAAGGTTAGCAAACCTTTGGATGCTAGATAAAGCACCTTTGAATGGGAAGTATAGAGAATAGACTAGGTTAGCGAACCTTTATACATGAGATATAGAGGCTAGACTAGGTTAGCGAACCTTTGAACAACTGATATAGAAACTAGAATAGGTAGTAAACCTTTGAACATGAGATATTGAGACTATACTAGGGTTAGAGAACCTTTGAACATGACATAAAGACTAGACAAGGTTAGCAAACATTTAAACATGAGACATAGAGACTAGACTATGTTAGCAAACTTTTGAATGTGGGATATAGAGACTAGACTAGGTTAGCGCACCTTTGAACAACTGATAAAGAAACTAGAATAGGTAGTATACCTTTGAACATGAGATATTGAGACTATACTAGGGTTAAAGAACCTTTGAACACGAGAGACTAGACAAGGTTAGCGAACCTTTAAACACGAGACATAGAAACTAGACTAGGTTAGCAAACTTTTGAATGTGGGATATAGAGACTAGACTAGGTTAGCGGACCTTTGAACTTAAGATATAAAGACCAGAAGAGGTTAGAGAACCTTTGAACACAAGTTATAGGGTGTTTCTCAATGTGCATTCTTATGTGTTCTTATGTTCTCGTGGACTCGTTCAACGTCATCATCCACTGCCCAAGTTCAATTCCAATACTCAAGAACGCAAGTACTGAGAATGCATTAAATTACCCGATTGTGTTCTTGATCAGGCCAAATATCAAGGATGCATCAGATGGTAGCATGGGCAAGAACCCATTTGAAGTCATAGCGCCACTACGGTGGCAGACGAAGGACATTTATCGTTGTGTTTTCCCTCAAGAGTTTCAAGCTGTAACCTTGTGAAAATCTGACAGCTCGTGAATAGTAGTCATACTGTGTCAACATTTGTTGTTTTGTTGGTTATCATTTTAATGAAGTACTAAACACATGGAGAAAACAACTGTTAACAGACTATTCTTTTAACATGTCACTAGTCCTGCAAAACTTCAATGGTGAGATAAAAATGCCAGTAGTTCTCTCACTGGCTACAAATGTGGTAGGAAAGGGCAACTGCGCAACAGAAAGATCGCAGCACGTCTCAAAGCTCACAAAACATCCATTCTATGTCCTCGTCTTTCCGAGTACATTTTTCCAAGGTAGCTTGTCTTCATGAGAATGCAAGTCTGTTCTCTGCGTTCTTAACATTGAGACACACCCATAGAGACTAGACCAGGTTTGCAAACTTTTGATTGCGGGACATAAAGACTAGACAAGTTTAGCAGACCTTTGAATGCTAGAGATAGAGACTAGACTAAGTTAGAGAACCTTTGAACACTAGGGGTGAATTTGGAATGGCATATTACCCATACTACTCCTACTATTTCTGCCATTTCTGTCAATTGCGGAAATAGTAAGAGTGGTATGGTAGTATGCCATTCCGAACGAGGCCTCGATATAGAGTCTAGACTAGGTTAGCAAACCTTTGAACACTTGATTTAGAGACTAAACTAGCTCTGCAAACCTTTAAACACCAGATATAGATACTGTATAAAAAAAATAAATAAATAAAAAACATGATGTCCATTCAGGAATGCCTTTTACATGAGTAAGAATGTGGCAGCTGTTACAAAAAAACAAGACTTTCGGAATATTATTGTCAGTGTAGTATACAGGCACAGCTCATTATATTCTGATAAGCCTGATATGTCACAGGAAGGTGATGAAGACACTGCTGGAGTTCATGGTGTTCACCGTCAGGAGCAAGTGTGTACTAACCCTGTCTGATGATGAAGAGCACACTATTGCAGGAAGAAAAAATAAGGGCAATCTCTCTCCCTCCTTGTGTGATGTTTGTGGAGCTCAGCAGAAAGTGGGCTGATCTCACGAGCACTGGAGAACGATGCCTTGCAGTACTGATTTGACTGTGCTCTCCATGAAAACACACTGATGTGTGCCTGTATGTGCAGCATATGACATTTGTACTTCTGCACTGTTCAGGAGAGTAAAACGTGCCATATTATGTCACAAATTATGACTAAAATATTCTTACAAAAAAGTACAATGACTGCACCATGGAATAGTGATGGTATCAGATGGTAATACCATGTCACTTTCAGCCTGATCTCACAGTGAAATCGGAAAGAGAATGTCGACTTTTTTCTTTTTTTTTTTTTAGAAAAAATCGGTATATGCTTACTGAAAATTAAAACACTGCCCCCAGTGGCCAAAGTGGTATGTGCTGTAGGGCGTATAGGCACATGTGAGCTCCATTTATGTCCAGAAGAGGCCGTAGAAAGCTAGTTGTGAAGCGAGTTCCTTTCAGCTATACAGGATGTAATACAATAAAGAGGAATGCATATTTTATAAATTCTACCCCCCAACCCAAACCTAAACATAACCATTAGTGGAGAAAAAAATGAAATGTCAGGGTGATTATAAGCAGGCTTAATGCTTCGAATCTCAGGGCGTGCTGAGTGACTCCACAACCAAATTGGCCTGGTTGCTAGGGAGGGTAGAGTCACATGGGTTAACCTCCTCGTGATCACTATAATGTGGTTCATTCTCGGTGGGGCACGTGGCGAGTTGAGCTTGGTTGCTGCGGTGGATGGAGTGAAGCCTACACACGCGCTATGTCTCCGTGGCAGCGCGCTCAACAAGCCATGTCATAAGATGCGCGGGTTGACGATCTCAGACGGAGGCAACTGGGATTCATCCTCCGCCACCCGGACTGAGGCGAATCACTACACGACCACGAGGACTTAAAAGCACACTGGGAATTGGGCATTCCAAATTGGGAGAAAAAAGGAGAAAAATCCAAAAAAAAAAAAAAAAAAAAGCAGGCTTAATGCTTATTATTTCAATTCATTATTTGCCAGAGGTGAAGAAAAAGTTGACCTTTCCAACTGCAATTAGACTGAATGAATGAATGAGGGATCATGAGAATCAGTATTTGGTGACAAAGTAACCCATCAGCCCCCGGGGTAAGAGAAGCGAGGGGACAGATGCCCCGAGGGACCCCGCTGCTCTCTCCTCAAACAATGGATGGAAAGCAAGGTGGAGACTGTGAAAAATGAGGCTGGCCCTTAATAAGTGACGGGGGATTAATGGAGCAGCTTGGCTTATTTGCTCAAAAAGGTGGGGGGTGATGATGCGGCTGGTGGCACCATGTGTGCATGTGTGTATTTGTGGGGTTCAAAACCCATCCCCCTTTAAAATGTGCGTTTAGTAATGCATGTCAGGATAAAATATTGCCCCTTAACCCACCCACTTTAAAAAAGATAAAGCGGTAAGGGGTGGGGGGGGTGGGGGGGGGTGGTGTTTGAAGGACAATCCCGTTAAAATTAATTAACAGCAATGGCTAAATGTTTTTGTGCTTGTGGCATAATCAACTGACTCAAATTGCCACTCTTTTTATGTAAATTGAAGCAATCAGGCTTATAAAATTGTTAGTAATAAGGTTAGTATTAAATAAATATTCTGGGTTCAATACAAGTTAAGCTCAATCGACAGAATGTGTAGCATAATATTGATTTACAACAAAAAATTTATTTTGACTTGTCCCTCCTTTTCTTAAATAATAATATAAATCTGGTTTACAGTGAGGCACTTACAATGGAAGTGAATGGGGCCAATCAGTAAAAGTTAAAATACTCACTGTTTCAAAATTATAGCCATGAGACGTAAAAAAATATGCATGTTCTTGTGATCAAAAATTAAGTGATTTTTGCTTTTTTAAAGAAAAGGAGGGACGAATCGAAATTATTTTTATGGGTAATCAACATTATACCACAAATGCTGTCAATTGAGCTTAACTTGTATTGAACCCGGAATATTCCTTTAAGCTTAGACGTGTCCCTCAGTTTTTACAAAAGCAAAAATCGGTTTACAGTAATTTATTTACAATGGAAGTTCTTGGGGCAGGCATTGCAGTAAACCAACACTGTAAAAAATGTCTGTAATTTTAATGGTAAAAGACTGTAAAAATGCTACTGAAATTGTTTTTAATTGATTATTAATTGTAAAATATACAGTAATTTTTTTTAAATATATTTTAAAAGACAATACAGTAGTTTTTACAATACATTTTTTTAAAAATTCAATTTTTTAGATGTAAAAAGTATGATTTTCCTGTATAATTAATGGTAAAAATGTGCATTGTTTAACAAGAGAGTACATGTACTTTTTACAGTAAATTATTGTTAAAATTACAGTAAAAAACAATAATTCCCTGCATGATATATATCATATTTCATTATATTTTATGGGAACAGTTATGTTTCTTCTTATTTTTAATATCAGTTACGTACATTGGGGTGTTCTGTTTTAAATTTAATGTAGTTTAGTTAATGTTTACTGCATTATTTCAATTTCACGTGTGTTACCCTGATGGTGTTTAGTGTTTGTGTGAGCGACACTGAGCACTGTCTCTAAGTGTTTATTGGTCATTGCTCCTGGAAGAGCCACTGTTGGTGAACTTCATGTCATCATGTGCTCTTCTGTAATTTTTACGGTGATTAACAATACCTTATAAAGTAAAAAGAGGATTTTTACAGTTTTAGAAAGTTAATATAAAATTTAGGATTTTTTTTTTTTTTTTTTACTGTAAATTTAATAATTAGTCTCATCATGATCATGTAAATTACAGCAGTTTTAAACTGTAAAATTTACAGGTTGTTCTGTAAAGTTGTTTACATTTTTACTGTATTTGTTTTATATAATAATTCTGGCAACCACAGCTGCCAGTTTTTTTTTTCTGTAAAAACAACAGTGAATTTTTCAACTCCTGTCATGGACATGTAAAGCTGACAAACCAAGTAACTCAGAGAAAAATCCATCCAATGGAAGTTCATCCGCCTAGAAAAGTAGTCCCACTGCTTAAAAGGATGATTCCGACAACTCTGCAGCTCAAATAACACTTATGTTTGTATTGAAGAATTAATATAAGTGCTTTAAACTCTCTGGACTGTCTTGCCTCAAAGACTTCCATTGTAAGTGCATTACTGTACTCATGTTTTACAAACTGAAGGATGAGTTAAAATTATTTCTCGTCATGGACAGCATGTCACAGACATTGTCGATAAAGTTTAACTTTGAACCCCAACATTCTTATATAGAGAAATAACTATTCAGCTATAGATGTAAGCCGAGTGAAAAGCCAAGTAGCAAACAGATTTTATAAAATATATGCATTAATTAGTATTACATTCACATGATAGTTTACTCCGCACCTGCCAAGCAGCCAACAGGACATCATTTAGAGCTACACTATGAAACAGAAATGTTCATCGAACACACACAAATCACTTAAAAATGCTATTTGTCAACCTGCCTGAGGGGAAAAATGGTTCTAAAAACTAGTAGTTTATTTTACTTGGGCTTAAGATACACAATAATAAAACCAGAACCGGAAACAAGGAAAATCAAATGTGATGCAATCCAATTTAATGCAATCAGGCAGTCATCCAGCAACCAAAGTGTTTGTTTTCATTTGTTAAAGCCGGGGACGAAACTGAAGGGCTGCCAAGAGCCCGAAGCAGCAGACTGGAGTATGGATTTTTCTTTTTTTGTTTGCCCGTGTACTTCAACTGAGCGTTGAGTAGGATACCCGATACACTGGCAAAGGCGTACACACATAAACTCCTCATCATCTGCTGTGATGTCAGCATCATGGGACAGGTACAAGCCTGAAGCCTAAGAGGACAGAGTGTCCCTCATGTCCTAGTAACTCTATAGGTGCATCAGTTCAACCAACAGATGAGCAACGACAATCAAACATGTTTAAAATGCAAAATATAGAATTTAAGGCTGATGTCTGGCTAACAGATAACTACACTGTAACACAAACATTTACATTTTGTAACACATTATCAAACTGTCGTTGAGTTTTTTTTTTTTTTTTTGCTAAGGCAAGCATCATTACTTTTGCTCATACTTAAGGCATTTAAGTATTAAACTTTGGCTTGTAACTCTTTCCTCACTACTTGTGCAATGGACATGAGTGATACCTCAAATCATGTGGTTTGTTGAGGAGAGACTTATTGCTTTTCTAAGTGATCAGACTATTGATTACACCTGACGGACATTAAAACGGGTAAAAATCCAGTACACTTACATTGAAGGTGTGACCCAAACCATATCTAGAGATCACTCAGACCAGAATATCATGGATCAGAGATCTGGGGGAATACCGTATTCATATGTTTCGATACTATACCTGCTAAAGTTTTACGATACCAAGTAGTATTACAATACCACTTACTTTGCTTCTTCTAGCTGGGCAGTGAGCTCAAAACGGTTTATACAAACACAATGAATTAATTTCAAATCAACCAAATAAGAGTCATAAAAAATTGTTAGAAAGGCTTAACATTTTTGTAAAGTGATCAGCAATTTATTTCCATATCATATTTTTTATAATTAATGATGTATAGTAACGGAGCTAAAGTCTAAAAATGTTAGTTATTAATTTTGAGGACGATAACTTTAAAACACTTTATGGAACATTTTTCAAGAAATATGAACGTGAGCGCCCCCTGGTTTCCTGAGTGAATAGCACTCGCACCATATTGGAGTATTAGAGCACTTCAGCACTTCATATCGCATAATTTAGTGAAAAATGGACATGAATAATAATGTTTTTTATGAAGTTAACAAATGAGAATTCATCAATATTTTTCTACATATACACACTTGTGGACTATACGTTCTACTGGATGTTGTTCACTGATTTACTTTTATTTTCATCCCTCTCGTTTTGATATGTTGACATAAATTAAGAATTTATGTCAGTAACATTTCTATAGTGAAGAAGTGGCTAAATATCGAAGCTGGAGTAATACAACTTTAATTTGTCACAATTCATTAAGAATTGTATGGCAACATAAAATGAATGTAAACATTAATGATCGTGAGGTCACCAGTGATTATTGTATGATAAGTATTTGTTTATGTAGACAAACGTCTTTGAGTCTTTGAATCAAATGAATGTTTTAGCTGAGAAAATAAGATTAACTAAAACACATACAACATTTCTTACGATACTACCGTATAGACGGCACTACTGTTTAAAAAATAATGTGACACCATCTGTATCTGGAAGCTTTAGAGCTCCAATACTTTCGTAGTACCGGTATACTGTGCAGCCCTACCCGGGTGGGCTCTTTTGAGACCAGTGAGCAAACATCTTGCAGCCACCCAAAACCCCCTAGCAACTGCACAGCAATGAGCTAAGAGGCCATCAGTGCACTATAGCAATCCCATTCTAATGCCCTAGAAACTACCCACAACACCCTGGCAACTGCATAGTAGCAAAACAAAAATACTCAGAGCACCTTAGCAACTGTGTAGCAGCAAACTAAAACTGCTAAGAGCACCTTAGCAACCGCATAGAAAAGTCCTGGCAACCACCCACAACCCCTTAGCAACCTCACAGCACCACACTAAAAACACTCATAACACCTTTAGAAGTAACTAGAAAACACAAGGAACAGGAGAAAGGCATACAACACTAGTACACACAAGTAACTGCAAAGCAACACCCTGGCAACCACCCAAAACATCCTAGCAACTGCAAAGTAACGTAAAAAAAACAACAAAAAAACTCTCAAAACACCTAAACAACCACTTAGCAATGCACAGGCAACCACACAGAACACCCTATAAAGACACACTACATAAGATTTAAGACACACCACTTAAACACACTAAAACAATCAGAACACCTTAGCAACCACATAGCAATACCCTAGCAACAACCTACAACACCCTAACAACCGCATAGAAACTCTCAAAAAACACTCAAAACATCTTCGCAACAACTTAGCAACGCCCTGGAAGCCACCCAAACCACCCTAAAAAACAAACTACATAAAGCATAACACAAGCAAATTTGCCACTCAATATTTTCACATGCAAATGAGGTTGTGAAACCGGTAGTGGTGAACCTGCAGCAAACCTTTGGCAACAATGGACAATTTGTCGCAAGTTTGCAGCAAAGCTCATTTGCATGTGAAAATAATCAGTGGCAAATTTGTGGCAAGTTTGCGATAATTTGCCATGAATTCAAGATTTTTGTAAGGGTTAGCAATGCCCTGGAAACCACCCAAAACATCCTAAAAAACACACACTACATAAGACATAACACACACCACTATAGCACACTAAAAACATTCAGAACATCTTAGTAAGCAACGCCCTGGCAACCACCTACTGTACAACGTCCTAGCACTGTGGTGGAAATTTTTGTGTTGGCAAATATATAACACTCACATTTTGATCAGGAAATGTAAAAACTAGTTTGTACATTTGAATCTCCAACTAAACAAATGAAGAGTGCAGCAACATTCTAATCAATGTGTATGATCACAGACTGAGGTCATTGTAGAAGCATATCCATAAACATCCCACTAGTCTGATGAACTAGTCCAGTCCGGTGGTGAACTAGTGCTTTGGCTCACAGTTCTCCATTTGAGAGCCCCACACTTCTTCACACAATCAACAGCCCAGCAGCATCTTTCCTTGACCACAGATATACAGGGAGTATTCTCTTCCCACTCAAATGTTTACCGTCAGCACTGTCTAACATCCATTAACACTGTTTCAGGACCATGGAGAGGTACATTCCAGGTTGCAGTGAACTACATGATATTTTTCATGATATTGCAGCTATTTAAAACAATTTAAGAGGAATTGTACAATGTCAGTGTATGTATTGTCTGGGGTGAGATCAGTAGAACTTAAAAAACCTCTGAAGGGGGGAACATGTCTTTAGCGAGGGCTTTGTGCATGAACAAACGCAACTGCAGTCACAAGCTGTCAATAATCAAGCAAGAACATAACAGAATTGCCCATAGCGCTCTCTACAACTCCTTAACAAAACATGGGACACTCAGATTTGCAAGTATACAGACATTTCCTGACCTATGTGGAAACGGAAGAATTTCAGATCCATTTTTGGTCCATTTTAATGGAACAGCAGCACAAATCTCTGCATGCTGTGAGAGATACAAGCAGGCATGTACTGTATGCAGATAGGTAGGAGAGATACTGATGGGATGGGTTGATGTGGGTTTGTAATGGTATTGAGGCTGGCTAGCACAGAGACAGCGGTGGGGGTGGGGGCAGGGGGTGGTAATCTTTCATAAAGCCTGTAGGAGAGGGTTCGTGAGCCCCTGGGGGTCTGGATGCATCCAGAGTCTGTGATAAAAATGACACCAGTCACGCATCAGCGTGGAGAACGAATCCCCATCATTGATCAAAGACAAAAACACAGTCTCCCACACGCATGTCAAAAAACACAACTGCTGCTCTAATGTTATTGCCTTAAATATGCATTAATTACAACAAGATGTGCCGATTCAAATCTGGTCCTGTCCTATAAGTTAAATAACCAACTGAAAGATCTTTATTGTGTAATTTTATGGCATATTATCTAACCAGGGATGAGAAACATCAATATAGGCATTATATATAATATAGGGTTAAAATGGTAAAAATGTGAGAAACTGCCCTCAAATAACTGTGTATTCTGCATTCTTGCTGTCTTTTTTCTTTGTGAGGCACATGTTTGTCCTATAAATAAGGTTCTCCTGTCTATACAGGATTCACTGCAGTCTAACAGCAAGCCACTTGAAAAGCCTTCAAAAGCCTGATTCATATTTCTTAATTTTAATTTCCTAAACAATTTCCAATTCTTTCCACTATGACCCCCAAAAAATAAATGAAACTCAAAAAAAAAGTGTACTGTATATGACACTCCAAACCTTTGCGATTCTTCTAGACATGCATGCGTGACTACACAGACTGAATAGGTGCCAGCTTTGTGAGTCTTGACATATATGTACCTTTTTCTTCGGATCCCGGGGTCTTTTTCTGGTCTTTTTTTTCTTTTCTTTCTCTTCCTCGGCGGCCGTAAGTTCTAAATCCGCTTTTTTTTTCAGCTGGGATGCGGCGTGTGCCATAACGCAAGGCTCAAGTGAGATATCCTTTCACAAAGTGAGGTGTCTCCCACCTCCCAAGAAATATTCAGCCGTATCCCTCAAAAGACAACCACAAAATGTCTTTCCTCTCAGGCCCCCTCTGGAGGGTCTATACGTTCCTTTGCACAGCCACCAAAGAGCAGAGGCTTTTCTTCCAATTCCTTCTAGCCCTACCTGAATCCATCCCCTCCGAGCAGTTAGGCAGGGATGAGAGAAAGAGAGAGGGTGGAGGGCAGCTGGGATGGAGAATCTCATGCGCGTATCCTTCTCTACCAGCTGGAAGTGTCTAAGTGCGGGAAGGATTGGGGGGTTTTGGGGGGAGGAGGGGGTAGGTTGATGCTGATGGGCTGTGTGTGCGGATTAACACACCCTCACATACATACACATGCAAACATATGCAAACGGATGGGGGGATGTTGTTGTTGTGGCGTCTGTATTGAACCATGATTGTCATCATAAGATGAGTCTTCTTATGGTGCAGAGCTACATGCTTTATGTGGAAATGATCTTTGTGTAGTTGGTCTCAGCAATCACACTGCAAAAATAACAATTTGCTTAATCGGAATTTTTGTATTCTTTCCACTAAAAATATCTAAAAGACTTTAAAACAAGATAAATTTACTTGAGAAGCAAAATATTGTAAGAAAATAACACTTGTTTACAGAGACTATATCAAATTAGGTTTCATTTTCTTATGTTGCAGGACAAGTATTGTTTTTTTTATTTAAAAACTTAATTAGAACATGCCTAATTAGGACATGATGCAAACCTCAATAAATTTAGATAGATTTATGCTTAAAATAAGAAAAAACTATTTGCCAATGGGGTAAGCGATATAAACGTAATTCAAGATATATGCTTTGTTCTAAAACCTACACCGCAAAAAAACAATAACATTTTCTTAATCAGTATTTTGTCTTGTTTTCCAGTAAAAATATGATGACATCCTTAAAACAAATAAAACATGTTAGGCACAGGGCTACAGTGTTGGGTGAAATCTGATTACAAAGTAATTAGTTACTGTAATATAATTACTTTTTAGTCAAAAAGTAGTGTAGCAAAAATGTTCAATTATTTTATTCAGATTACAGTTACTGACTTTCATTTAAGGTAATTACTTTTTAAGTACATTACTTGGGTAACACATATATCTAAAATATTATATATAATAATGTAATTCATTTGTTCATATGTTTGCATTTCTGTGACAGCTGAAGAATGAGCGAGAATGAACAAGCAGGAAGTATAGGCATTATTTTTAATTAGCTGAGCATAAAAACAACAACAACAAAAAAACATCTTGTGTTTTAGTAATTTAAAAGTCAAGTAATTAGTAATGTAATTACTTTCTCAAAAAAGTAATCGGTAAAGTAACATGATTTTTTTAGCGAATTACTTATTGAGTAACCTACCCAACATTGTAAGTGCCCTTACACAACTAAAATTTTCTGCCAAACTTGTCGCAAATTTGTGCCATATTCGCACCTAATTTTTTTCAGATACAAATGAGCTTTGTGGGAAACTCTTCTTTGTTGTTAAAGGTTTGCTGCAGATTCACCACTACTGGTTAAGAGCTGCAAACTTCTGGCAAACATTTGCGGTGAATCACAAGCTCATTTGCGTGTGAAAATAATGAGTGGGAAATTTGCAGCAAGTTTGTCAGAACTCTAGATTTTTTGTAAGGGTGTGTATATATATATATATATATATATATATATATATATATATATATATATATATATATATGCAAACTGTGGGTGCATTAATGAAAAGATATGGGAAGTCCATTTAAATGAAGTGCCACAAAACTTAATTCGCTATTTTTCTGAAATTTAGATAATTAAGCAATAAGGCACTTGAGGCTGTGCTATATTGTGAATTTAATCATGGCTGAAGGGCGTTGTTAGGCACGATGAGAAGCGGAGTGCCTTCAAACCCTTTTGCCGTGACTATATTCGAGTGCCTTATTGCTTTTATAAAGCACAGCTTCTGACCAATCAACATCCAGGACCGGAACTATACATTTTATAATTGCACTTAAGATGCTTGAGACCCATGTCTATTCTCAGTGAAAATCTAAACTCAGTCAGTGAATTTTCTAAGGCAGCATCATATGAGAACAGAAGGAAATTCCAAAATGCATCAAGAGGAGCTCAGTGTAAAAATGTATCCAAGATGGCAGGTGAAGGGAGCAAAATGGTCATTATAAATAAGCAATAATTAATATGAATAAAAAGTCAAAATCAATAAAAAAAAAAGTGGTCAGTCTAGTTATAAATGGACTACTTACCATATATTTGTAGACTGTCCTCGTACCTGTTCCAGAAAGACGTCCCACTTTGTGCGTGAAAGGCTTATTGTTAGCTTAGCATCATGCTAATGTCAAGTTCTTTTGAAATCAAATGTGAGTCATCCTGTGTTGAGCACTGGTTGTGTGTTTCTGCCACCGTAGAGCATTACAAATACTCCACTTTTAAGTTTCCAACTTTTTGGTAGCTGCCTATTAGAGGTCTGCAACCCGACCCCAGCTGAAGGGACCCGAGAATCCAACGGATTTCGCGCCAGGTTTGGGTCAGTTTTTCAAGTAGGACTTCGGGTTCAGGTTTGTACAGTAATTAATGAAAAAATAAACAGGCCTACTGAACTTGTTTTGCGCACACGCTCTCATTTACACGCGAATGGACGAGTTAGGGGCCGTTCACACCAAACGTGTTTTTGCGCACATCTGTTCTGTTTTCACATTGTTTTCCTATGTAAACACATGCTGGATCAATGTCTTTGACTGTCACACCATGTCTCGCTGTTTCTTCAGCGTCTCATGCAGGACCGGCACTGTTTAAACACCATGTCAAGTTAAAAAGACTTCACATTTTCAAAAACGCATGACGAGACACCCGCGCTGTGTTTCTTTCTTTGCACTGCGTCTATATTGTTTTTAGCGCAGTTGTCACAAAGATTCAACGTTCTAAACAAGTTCAGGCTGTAAAGAGGGGACTGTTGCATTGTTTCATATTATTCCAGATTGTTCTGCACCAAGTGAAGTTTCAGCACATAAACGGTAAGTCAATGCTTTTTTTCTGTTCTGCTCTAGTGTACTAAGGGTCTGCCATGCCTTGTTAAAACGATATACTGTATGTTTACTGTTTCAGTACTTTTAAGAATGTTGCCTATATGTGTATGTAAAATATAGCCTATTGCAACAGTACTTGTTAGGAGAAGAAATGATAAAGATAGTGAACGATTTCGGGTTGGGTTTGGGCTTATAATCTAATGGTATAGTTCAGGCCAGGTAGGGATGGGCCACACGGTCTCGGGTACGGGTTTCATTTTAAGGCCTGTGCAGACCTCTCCTGCCAATGTAGGCAGTATACAGAGAGGCTCAATAGGTTTTGGAATAGAACCATATTTTCTGAAAACAAATATCTTTTAAATATTTACAACTTTGCTTCTCAAATAAATGTATCTTGTTCTAAAAATGTTTTGATATTACTGGAAAAATGATGGGGAAAAATTATATATATATATATATATATATATATATATATATATATATATATAGGATATGCAGGATCTATGGAGATCAGAACTGGAATATGATCCATTTTTAACCTCATTCCTCCTATTGGATACGAGATCTGTGTGTGTTATGTATTCTCACAGTTCACATGTTCCCGCTCTGTTCTGATCACCACCTGAGCCCATGATGAAGGACTGCAGTCGCTGAATATTAATGAAGTGACAGAGGGCGGGCTGCCTACTTCTAAATGGATGAATGAGGAAAAGCTGCACTGTCATTGGCTGAAGAGCACACAAAGCGGAAGAGAGACTTGCAACACCAGGCACCACCAAGTGAAACAACATTAACTCTGTATCTCTGCTGGTCCAACATTAATTCCAGTTTGTTGCTGGGCAAATTTCATCTTCTGTTACTTACAAAGACAGATTTAGAGCAGACAGTTTTCTGACAGACAGACATAGAGATTAAATCTAGCTCACAAGCAAATGTGTTTTAATAATTAAATCCCTTATTACATCTATCCAGTATATTAACAGGTTTCAAAAGAAAGACTGCTTAGGCTTTTAATGAGGATATAAGGGCAAAGAAGGAATCTGTGGGGGAGATTTTGGCAGCTTAATTTTAGTTTAGAGTCATTGGCTTTAATAAGCTTGCACTGGCTCAGATTAAAGTGAATCAGGTTAATGTTATCCTTGGTGTAGTAGACTTCTCTTTCAACTGTACCATTATAATAGACTTATCAGATATGTAGTAAAAGGTCTTCAAGAGATTACTATTACTGGTCTACTATTTTTGGTAGTTTTCACACTTGTTTGGCTAATACTGCCCATAATCCCTTGCTTGACGGAAGAGGAGTTTGACCGTTTGCGTCAGACTACAATTATCATATGTTGAAAAACTACAAACATGGCGGTGAGACAGACAGCACATCATCATGTTTTTACAAAATAAAATCAACATTAACTTTACGTAAGTTTGGTTGACGCTGTGAAGAGAAACTACAACTCTTGCTGTACAACGAAGACGCTGATCATCTCATTAAATTGTGAATGATCAACGGCTTCATTTACAGTAAACAGAAAAGGCTATGAGTGATAAATAATCCTCTTCTTGACAATAATCTTTACGGAAAAGTGTCAGCACCATATTGGCTAAAGACGGAATTATCACAAACAGAAAATGAATAAAATTAACACAACTGTTTGTTTTCATTTTATTTTTATCATTTATTGTATCACTGAAATATAGTGGAGGTCAGATAATCTTTCAATGGACTGTTGTAATGATGTAAATAGTATATCAAGTGGACTGACTTGCCTTGAAAGGGACTTTGGAGAAGGTAAGAATGAGGGTCTGACATGTGCAAGAATTGTCAGTATATTCAAATTTTTTGACATTAAACTGTTTTCAGTACCATTAGACAAACTATAAAAAGAAATTGTAAAAAAAAAAAAAAAAAAAAAAAGAGTTTGGCCATGACAGCTTCCTCTCTTTGGTCTATAAATATGGATCAAAATGCATCACAGTTCAATACAGCACATCAAATACAATATGAATAAAATATTATTTTTTCAATAAATAATTTTTATCATATGTATTTTATGCACCAGACACTAAATTGACATTTAAAATATGGAAATTGTAAAAAAAATAAAAAAATAATTCACTGTATCTCAGGAACGTATGTTAAGATGTCGTCATAATACCTTGTATTATAAAATAATGAGATATTTATCATGACAGAGCAGACTGCATATATGAAAACACAGAAATATTAGTTCACACTTTAAATATATCTTATAAAATGTATATATGAGAATTTTCAAAGCTCTGTGATGTTTTTTGTGGTGGGCATGAATGGAATGTTATGGTGATTGAGAGATATACCTCAAAAGCCTGTTGTATCATATTTGATACATGGATTTCAAAGGGGTGTTTTCAATAAAATAATATGTAAAATTTTAACCAAGCACAAGTTGCTTATATTCAGCAAATACTCATTTTAAAATATCAGTAGCAATATAATCATTACTGTCACTTTTACTTTATTAAAATAAGCTGTCATTTACCCCAACATAAGGGTCAGTTTTCGCACAAGTCCGCCGCCATTTTAAATAGATTGATATAAGCATTGAAACCTCTTTTTTCACAAATAACCACTAGATGGTGCCATAAACATGTGAAACTTACATACCATAGGTTGTCTCGTCAGCTTGAACAAAGAGTAAAAAAGGAGCCGTCAAACATTGTGTATCATATTTGATACACACAGCGTTATAGGGTAAAGTTGCTTTTAACACTACAAATATGGGTTAAGAACAACATGAGGGTGAGAAAACCATCCCATTATTTTGCAGTGAAGTAACTTTATCTCTTTGATGCTTCCACACAAGTTCTCGCACTAATAAAGGTAGATGGAGCACAACTAAATGGATCAGAACGCAGTGTCTTGGGAAGAATTTTAAAAAGTCAAACTAAGCTGAAAACAACATGGAGATGTGATGCAACAGCCAAAGATAATCGTCAGACACATACATCCAATGTCTACGTATACCAACAATTAAGAGACAGAAACTCACTACATCCATCATGCACACTACACACACACACACAAATAGCATTTTACAGACAGTCAGAAATTACCTAAAAATATACTATGTCCAAAACTGTCTAGTGAAGCATGACATGACTTCATTAAATTTTTAAACAACAGCCAAAAAAGTTAATCATATGCTCATTTGTTCACCCAGAATCTGCAACTAGGGTTGCCAACATTTCCTTATAATACATAATCGTCCCATATTTAAATGAACAGAACTGTGTTCCACATTAAAACCATACGCGATGCAGTTTGTCTCATATTTTAGCGTCTCCCACCCAAACAGCGGAGAATGTTTAATTAATTGGCTGGTAAAAAACTGGAAATCCATCGTAATAATTACATATTTTACATCAGGCTTATTTGATGTAGTAAATGTAAGAATAGCAGAAGAGGAGTAGAAACAATAAATAAGTGATGTAGTACTGTAACTCTTGAAGACTTAGAGTGAGCTTCAGTGCCACTGATATCTGTGCTAAAGCTGCATTTAAAGAAGTAGGTCACAGTAAGAAAATACTCTGTGAATAGAAAATGTTCACAACACTGCACAGGTCTGCTGAAAGTCTGCCACTGCTAAAACAACAGTCAGTGACTCTCAATGAGATAAACAACACAGCATTAATGCCAATGCATCTTTATTATTACAAACCCCAGATAGTGTAACTTTTAGGGGCAGTGGCCTCTCTCTCACTCACACACACACATACACACACACACACAAAAAAAGCTTGGTTGCAGCGTTAGATGGTCTCCTACCTAGCCTGACCAGCTGACAAGTGCCCCGAACCCCAAACAGGTCAGGCTGTGAGACTATCTAAGTCCAGCAAACCTTCTTAGACTGGTTTCAGCTGTTTCGTTTAAGCAGGGTAAATTAAGGGCTTAAAAAAGTCCTTAAATTTCTCAAACAGACATGTTATCTGTTTGTATGATTAAGTGTGCAGTATTACAGAAGACAACACCCCTCTGAATATAATGACATCATCATAAAATGATAAGCTCCACCCATTTGAGTGATGTGATTAGACACCAGGATGCCACACAATGACAAATGGTTTGAACAATTTTCTGTTTGTTCTCACTACATCATGATACTGACATAACTAGCAGTATTAGCATTGCCCAAAACACATTTTCTAGAATCTTCAATGTTTTAGGTAAGAATGATCACTAGTGGAGACAAAGACAATCCCTCGTGAGTGCCTCTGGATCCCTCTTCTGGACAACGTGAGAAATACATTACATGACAAACAATAACAAAAAAGGACTGCACAATTCATTTCACATATACAAGATATTTTGGCAGCACATGCTCTTAATGCTGATCATGTAATTAAAACTGCTTATGTAAGAATGATAACACAATAGTATTTGATGCAAAAGGCTTGTGGGACTAACAACAGCAATAAGATACCCTCAACTGATCATGTCTCAATATTACTGATATGTTGAGAGGTCAAAAGAGACCTAAATACTCCACAACATCCTCCATAGTCTTATCTTTAAGAAAGGGCCTCATGGTAATGCAGAATGATTCAATATGCCCATATATTATTATTTTGACAGTACTGAGTGCAGTATTACACAGACACAGAGAAAGAACTGTGAAATTACTGTTATGGTTTTCACTCACTGAGGTCATCGCTGAATTTTAGCAAGGTTAATTCGTTTTAAATTATATTAAACTGCATCTACTGATGTCCCTGTAAAGAGAGAACTCAACATCACTGTTTAACCATTAGGAGGCAGCAGTAAGCTTATAATGGGCCAAAATGGGCGTCTACACAACCAAAAACATACTGATAAACTGTTATTTGCTACTTGCTATTGCTAGTTGGTGGCAGGTGGTATTACGTGACGGACTTTCTCGTTTTAGAAAGCATTTTATTGGACAAACATTTTTAAGCATCTGATTGCAAGGAGAGAAAGTTTTAAATGTAGGCTATCTATCTGCTAAATGTTAGCTTTTAGGAGGACACTAGCATACAGGTGGCCCAAAAGCTAATAGACATGGACTACAAGCCTTTCAGATGGGGTTAAGCGAGGAGAGTGTTGTTGTTTGATGAGATCACTTGTGTCTGTTCTCTTGAGGATAGCAGAGAGTAATGGAAAGAATGGCTTGATTAATGAGCTCACTGAGAAACCTGACAGCCATTAGATACCAGGTACCTCAAATCTGGATGGATTAAGTCAACATAAGTCAAATTAGCTGCCTTGACAACAGTCAGACACCTCAGTGGGGAGACAAAGAGAGCATCAATCAGCAGCAATAGTGCATTTCTAAAATGCAGAAACCATGGTTTGGACACAATCTACCATAGTTTCACTACAGTAATACTGTAGTATCATATAGCAACCATGGTTTTACTTTAGTAATATTGTAGTGACCATGTAGAGTGCATTGTTCATAAAGTGAAGAAAACATAAACTAGCATCTGAACATTTCTGAAACTTTGAATGTGCAAAGCAAGCAAAATCATCGCACAGTGAGTGTGAGAAACAAAGTAAAAAAAAAAAAAATCTTCATTACTCATAATGATACTCATTACTTTTTGTTGAGCTTTTAAGCATACAGAGCTGTTATTATAAGTAACAAGGAAATAATAATTGCCAAAATACAGTTATCCGCTGTTTTTCAATCAGGGACAAAAGCATAGGAAGCAAAACAGCAGGATATACCAGCAAAGAACAGATTCTTCAAATGGCGGCACATAGAGACACTTCAGAGACCTTCCGGCCCATTAACCCAATTGGTTTGCAAGTGTGTGGGTGTCTGTGTGTGTGTGTTAGTGCTAGTGCAGAGGCAAGGGAGGCAGTGCCTTTAAATCAAATCAAATCAAATAGGGTGTCAAATACTGATTTTTCTAAAGTAACAGCGAGACCAGGAGATAAAGTTAATTGTGTTCTCATTGAGGTCTATAGCTTGGTGAATGTGAGGGGGTGACTGGGAATTATAGGTGAA
This sequence comes from Myxocyprinus asiaticus, assembly GCF_019703515.2. Lineage (NCBI taxonomy): Eukaryota > Metazoa > Chordata > Actinopteri > Cypriniformes > Catostomidae > Myxocyprinus > Myxocyprinus asiaticus. The sequence continues at coordinate 8,737,722 of NC_059375.1, read as the reverse complement.
ACACCTTTTCAGAGGATGCAAAGCTTTACCTCACTTTGATTGGCTGATTATCCTGTCAATGGGATAATGCCCACCCATCATGTCCCATCAAGTTTTTTTTTACATTAAAATACTCACTTTTTCAAAAGTATAACCACAAGACATAAAGGATATGTGTGTAAACATGATTTTAGTGTGATAAAATCACTTACAAACCTTCTCTGTGTAAAGTTATAGCCTATTTTACAACTTCGTTACCATGACGATGTAATGTCAACAAACCCTAAAACCTTGAAACAGGGCTAGTTAACTGGTGGCCCGCAGGCCAAATCCGGCCCTCCAATCATCTTTGTCTGGCCCTCCAACATCTGAAATACCAGAGTGTTCTCTGTGCAAAACTCAGCATTCATAGGCGCAAGCCTCTGCAATTAGCGGTGAGTTTAACAACGCTCACTGGCACGTGCAACAGCATTCAGCCGTCATCAGTTGTGTGGACCGGAACGCGTTTAAGCTTTTCTGCCAAAAGTTTAGTTACACTGCCTTACACGGATCACACCATTTAGGTGAGCATTTGATAGCGTCTTTTTCAGCCAAATGTATTTATATAAAATTGCTTAGTTGTGTGGAGTATGGTCAAATCTACAGATGTAAAAAATTATAACTGCAGTTGCAACAGAAATCTTGTCAGCACATATGTACATTAGGCAACAAAAACAATCGATTATGAAAACTGAACAAAGGAAATGTGCTGAAAAGTTTGCTTTTATTCACTATTCTTGAAGTGTCGAACTGGCGTGTCTCATCAGTTCAGGGTCTGTAGGGCTTGGAAAAAAATATAACGTGAAACTGAACCTGCAAATATCCTGATTATATTTGGTTCTATACAGCTGTGCGTCAGCCCTCTCAATCATGAACAGCATCAAATCTGTTTGGTCTTCTTTTGCCAATGATTACCTACACAAAAATCTGGCTATGGTGTGCAAATTCAGAATATTTGCAAGACTAATTTTTTCCTCACTGAATAGGATGATACTTTGTAGAGAAAATGGAAGAATAGACATTTTATCTATTTTTTCACCAAAAAATAAAATACAATTTAAATGCCTTAAGTTAACATGACATTTTTATATGACCATTGTTTTCATATGTGAGTTGAAATATGTGAGGGATTTAGCAGGTCTAAATGTTTTTCTCAGTTTTAATAATTTGTAAATAGCCATAAAATGTTAAAAAATTTTAAAAGTAAAGTTTATAAAAAATGATATGTTAGTTAAGAGTATAAGTCATGTTTGTTCTTCAGCCAGATCTTATGAAGGAATTTATGGCCAGACCTTAAAAAAAATTATAATTCAATATACAGTATACCCTGTGACTATTTTAATATGAATAAATACACAGTATTAAGGGTGTTTTTTAATTAACATGTCATTTGCAATGAAAGTGTTTGCTAAGATAAATACGGAAAAACGTTTGGCCAAGTTTTCATCTGGATAATCTGGCCCCCGCAAGAAAGTAGTTGAAGAGCCCTGCCCTAAAATGACTGTAAACAACTTTACATCACAAATAATACACAACTTTTAACAGAAGAATTAATGTAATTGCTTTTATACAAATATAAGCTTCACATTTCTGTCTTTAAACCCTCCAAAAATTGGCCATGTTTACTTTTATTGTCCCCATTCACTTCCATTGTAAGTGCCTCACAAGTGCCTCAAATGCTGTCGATTTAGCTAACTTGTATAGAACCCGGAACATTCCTTTAAGCTCGGTCTAATTAAAACTGCACCTCTGTTTCTACAACTATCATTAACATACATTTGCATTTTTCTTTTCTTTTTTTTTACAGAGGATTTGATAACTAATGGTCAGAAAAGAACAGTCTGATCTCATGAAATTTACATGAGAATGGCAACATTTTTGCAAACCAAAATTGCATGCTTCATTACACGTTTGGCTGCAGTTTCCCAGTAAAATGTCCAGCGGGGGGCGCCAAAAGCAAGTGAAATGATGTTAAAAAGTGTTTCTATATTCGAACATAGCAGTGTGCGAGTAAAAAAGCAAAAAATAGGTGTTTATGAAGTCATAGACAGCCATAGTACCTGTGATTTGTGTGAAAGTGAACAAAACGCAGTTGTTGTAGCGCCTCTAGTGTTAACTTCACCAGGAAACTGCAGCAAAATGTAGAAAGTGGCACGTAAAACTGTGTTTGCAAGAATGTAGTTATAGTAACGTTCATTCTATGAGACTAGGTTGGAAAAGAAAGTGAGCATTATTAATCATAGCTGAACAACAGTGAGTAGTAACTGATAAAAGACTTTTATAAAAGATAAAAGAAATGTGCTCGTCACTGTAATATTGTAGTAGCAATGTAGCAATGTAAACATGTTTAAAATCAAACTTGATGAGATTTTGGTGTAACTTGGCTTTAACAAAAATTCTGTCAATACAAGCATACAAAAATAATATAGTATTGGTTGCTTGTTGATAGAGTAAGGTAAATGGTGTTCAAAAATATCAAATGGAACTGGAACATTGATTTACATTGTACTAAAAAACTCAAACACAGAGACACATTGATACATAACACGTTCAAATGAAAGCAAAACCCTTCAGTTGCATGCATTTGATGGACAGCCAAGTCTCCCTTATCTGATCATCACTGATAGCATTGGAAAAGCATTCAGAACACCTCAGTATCCATCGCTAACACTGCAAATCCAACAAAAATACTGCATTTATGTTGGTAATCCATCACATTTTCTGCATCTAACAATGAATTTACAGTATGAGGTTGGAATGTACCAGTTATTGAGACTGGCAGATAAGAAAATAATAAAGAGATAGTGAATTTCACAAATAATCACAACAAACCCCTACAATCCAAACCCAACCCCTAAATATTAGCAATAGTAATGGTATGTACATGTATAGCGATAAAACTGGTAAGTGAATAAAACAAAGCTGCTCTGCAAACAGGCTATCTGCTATATGGCAGGCTTCCAAAAACTAGGCTAGGTGAAATATATGCTGCTATCACTAACAAGGTATATCTATCAAGCAAAGATTTAGTTTGCTGGCTAAAATGGAATTAAATGTGAAGTGGATATTGGTGCTGAACTAACACTTAATACAGCCAAATTGGCTGAAAAGCAAAATGAATGAAAGTAATCAGCTAACCTGCTGATGTAGCTGCACTGGGCCTCAGAACAAGCTAATGGACCAAGTCTTTTTTGCCAGATCTTACAAGAAAAGCAAGCGACCTGGTCTGAGAAAATAAATCAACCTGATCTCATTTTTACTCAGTTCTATTACATGCAGGGGCGGGTTTATGATTTCTGAGCCCCCAAGCAACCGTCCAACCCGGGGCTCCATTTTGAAAATCTTTGCTTAAAAAAAATAACATTTATTTTAAGTCATAATTTTAAATTCATATCAGCCGTTGTAGCCAAGTACATTCAAAATGTTTACTGAAACATAAAAATCTAGATAAAGATCATTAATGCATGTTTTCCAGTTTTCCACAATACAGTGATAAAAAACAAACAAATATATTACCTACATATATTTTTACAAAACACTCTTTTTTTATGAACAGGGTGTGTAAAACCTACTACACTCGCTAACATTTTGGAATTCAGTTTTTATTTATTATTATTATAATCCAACAATTATGTATTGTTGTCCAGTTTGTCATTATAATTTGATACAGTATTATTATTATTACTTTGAGGATTTGTTGTATACAATAGTAATATATTTTTGTCTTATTTAATTTACTTTCAGCTGGAGCTCATTTTCTGACGCTGCTGTGTATTTTATGTTAGCATCATTGGCAACATTCGTTAAAGTATTGTAACAGTAGACATCCATGGCACGGCGACCCCTCAGCACACTAGAGCAGAAGGGAAAAAAACATTGCCGTTTATCAAGCGCTGAAACTTTGCTTGGTGCAGAACAATCTGAAATAATGTTAAACATTGTAAAAGTCACCTCTTTGCAACTTAAGCTTGTTCAAAACCTTAAATCTTTGTGACACATGCGCTAAAAACAATCTAGATGCATCGCAATCTAGACGCAGTGCAAAATGACTGAAACAGAACGCAGGTGTCTCGACATGCGTTTTTGAGACCTGAAGTTCTTTTTAACTTGACACTGTTGTCTAAAAATATGCCGGTCTTGTGAGACACTGAAGAAACAGCGAGACGCGGTGCAGCAGGTATGGACATTCGTCCAGCGGGTTTACATAGGAAAACAATGGAAAAACAGAGCAGATGCACGCAAAAAACACGTTCAGTATGAACGGCCCCTAACTCGAACCCGTTAGCGTGTATCTGTAAGTGAGAGTGCGTGGGCGAAACAAGTTTGGAAGTACAAAATTTACAAACCCGGACTAAAAGTTCTACTTGAAAAACTGACCCAACCTGGCGTACCTCTAACGTCCGCTATGTGGCACTAAAGAGAATTAAATGTTCTTCCAAACAGATTGTTTTTTGGTTTGTTTTTTTTTTGGGTTACTGCTATATTGAGTTTTAAATCAACAAAACCTACCTCTCTACCTTAAACCTTAAACATAAACTTATCTGAGAGTGTCATAAAAGCTAATGTGAGATGAAAAATGCAATTGCTGATGCAACCATGTAATTTTGTGGCACCTCTATGACAATTCAGCAAGGGTTGCCAACCGTCCCCTAAAATCCACAATCATCCTGTATTTAAAGATTAAATTATGCGCCCCGTATCGATACGGGATGCGATTTTACCTGTATTTAAGGTGGTCTGATTTAAGCTGGTAGACTTAAAATGCAAGGGCCGCCACTGATAAAAGTCATTGTTTTTGTTGTGCCTCTAGTGTTAATTTCTTCAGGAAACTGGCTCAATACGTACAATGAGCCACGTCAAAATAACTTTGCATGTGATTCTATGAGACCAGGTTGAAATAATCCCAGAATAAGCTAATTTCTTTATTATTGTGATTTATTGTATCATTAACCTGCATACAACATACATTAAACATTGCTATATTCAGGGTTCCTGCATTTTTTGATCAATGAATTTCCACTTTTTAAAAAAAAAAAAAAGTTTTTTAACATGGCTTTTCCCATTGTTCACCATTGTTGTATATATATATATATGATTTTTACATATAAACACAAAGTGCAATTTCTCTCAAGATTGCAATGATTTTTATGACTTTTCCAGGATATTTCAGGACTGTGGGAACCCTGTATATTGCAAATTGCTGCAAAGTATGTCTTTTTTTTTTTTTAAGTATGTCCTTTTACAAAAATAATGTAATTATTTCACATATGCAACTGGTAACATAAATCAATCTTGATCATCTTATGGTGTCATAGTCATTCTGTACAATTTGTAGAACAAAATTACAGGTTGCCTTTCTCAAAAAATACAGTGCGATACCATGATACACTGATTCTTTGACTGAGTATTTTGATATATACCATGTACTAATGATTACCATAGAAAGAAAGTGTCACTTAAGTCTCTCAGCTGCATTATTGAGGGAGTGTGGCTGTCACATGGACAAGACCGTGTGTGAGTATGCGTTAGCAGCTGATGTCATGCTAGAAAGGCCAGCCGTCACCCTAACTCTCTTGTGCTGTTATTTCTATTCTCATAGCTTATCTAACACCCTGTCATAACCATACATCTCTGTGTCCGTCATCATACTCCTAGCGTTTAAATCACATGTGACCCCCTTTTCTGATTCCACTTTCCCCATAATAACAACAATGAAGCGCTTGTGACAAAATGTCATTTTTAGGATTATATTTCGTTATGTAAATTAATTGTATCAAGTGTTTTGGAAACTACAAAATACACTGTTGTTTCACTCTTGAGACTGACTTAACTGAAAATTAAGTAATGTTGAGCAAAGTAAAAAGTATAATAAAAAAAAAAAAAAAAAAAATCAAGGCAACATGATGCAGTAAGATTTTTGAGTTCTCTAAACAACTAGGGTTGCCACCCGTCCCGTAAAATATGTATTTAAAGATGAAATGATGCATCCCGTATTTAAGCTGGTCCGATGGCGTCACGGCAAAAATCGATGCAAAATCATTAATTTAACCTTGACAGCCGTTGGAAATTTTGCCAACAGTGGGTAAAACTGTAAAGGGTGTGTTAAGGGACCGTCTGAAAATGTCAGCCAGCAAAACAACATCCAGACAGAGTGTTCCATACTTTACAACTCCAAAAGTGACAACCCTGTCAACAACTGTCTAAATAATTTCTTTGTTTAGACAATTTGAAATAGTTCACTAAATGCAAAATTTCTTGTTGAGAGAACTACTAATTGCTTTTTCAGCCCACATCAATTCGCAATACGAGAACTTTCATTTTGTCACCCTGTCTTATATACAGTATGGTTTTAAATTACTTTTACATGAAGTTAACTGCAACCTGTGCATCTGAGGAAAGGGATGTCTTGCAAGGCAAGACAGTATGTAAAAGTGCTTGACATAGACACACAATAGACATCAACCCTTAACACACAAACTTCAATAACGGTAACAATCAACAAACCTCATTAAGTTAAAAGATGAGCTATTAACACCACCACACATCAATAAACTAACAGTGGCAACAAAAACAACAATAACAGCATAAATAAAGTCAGCAAACAGCAAAAAAAAATCGAATTAAAAATAAGCCTATAACACTAACCGCATCATTTATTCATGTTGCAATGCATGCTGAAAACTTGCAAATCAGCAACATTGTTCAATATGAAATTGTTTGTTCAGACAACTCTGTTAGACTAGTTGGGACAACATTTGGGGGAATACATAAATGTGTTTTTATGTAGATGCATAGTAATTCACATTTCGTAGTATCTTTTACTAAAAAAAAAAACCATAAGCTGGATAAAATATCATTTTTTTTTTTTTTTTTTTAGTTATACATCCTCACATTACACCTCACTGAAACCATTAGCATTTCAAAAGCTGCTTTTATGATTTCTACGTTCAGTAGAAAAGGGCTTTGTGCCGCTTTGATAGAAATAAGTGCTTACTCACTCAGATTGAGGGAACACAATTATGAAACTCACATGTGAATCAGACCAAGGGTGCACAATTGTTGCTGTTACATGACCCTGACAACCTATAGAAACCTAGATATGCGTAAAGAAAAGGTTAATTTAAAGGTAAGGTTTGCAATTTTTCCTTTTAAAATACTTTCTCCTATCCCAGCTTAATATGCAAAGACAAAAATAAAATAAAACAATAAAAAAAATCATTTGTTGGTTTATTTCCCTGAAAACAATGTGTCTCTGTGGCACTATCAAAACATATATCTGCTGTCCTCTCTTTACAGTTTGAGTATATAATGTCAACTGAAGAAATCTCTGCGTACTAAACACTGCGCTTGACACCAGAGGTGGAGGTCAGTGTGTGCTTTCTGAAATTTTCTCATGGAAATTAACTAAATATGCTTCCTTTGCTTATATTTTCTGGAAGTGATCTGAAAACTACAGTTTCTATATTGAAAGATTATATACCAGACTTCTGATATGGTGTTGTGCGAATACTAACTGTAAAAGGCTGCAATTTGGACAAACAAGTAGTCCTACAAAAACTCACACTATTGGCCGAGAACTGCCTCTGATATTGGCTTAACCATGCAAGCCACAGTCAGATTGTTTTTTTTTTTTTTTTTTTTTGCTGTTTACAGTCTTGGGATGTCACAGAGACAGGTCTGATTTGTCAGGACTCTTATTTCTGTGATATCAATAAGGTGGTATGGACATTGTTTACATGTTTTTATTATTATTATTATTATTATTATTATTATTATTATTTTATATAACTTGTAAATGGGACTATAAATATAAATTACATTTTAACCAACTTTAATAGCTCAAGTTATTGTGGGTATATCGGTAGAAAATCAATACCTATATCAACATCCCAAACTCATACTTCAAACAGGGATAACCATTCCTTGAGTGCCTAACAACCTTGTACATAAACCATAGCATTAAAGTTTTAATTTTGCATCATAAAATGTGTATTACTGTAGTTACAAACAACATATTCCTTAATAAACTCAACATGTCCTGATCAAGCCAAACATCTTGTCAGAACCAGAGAACTGGAATATATGAATAAACCAAATCCCCACCACAAACAGCCCTTAACAAATCCTATTCTGATAGTTCTCATATTAAATGACTTACCATTTCTCATCACAAGCCATTACATGACTGAATGTTCTGTGAAGTGTTATAACACAGATCACATCTGGGATGAGCGAGGTGTGTAGGCCTGTACGTTTCAGTGTGTACATGTGTGTGAGAGAGATTGAGGTGCATATGCAGGACACAGCCCACTTAGAGAGAAAGAGGACAAACTATTCCTGTAAGAAGATTAACAAATTAACATGGAGCTAGACAGGCATTAGCCTGTAAACACTAGCGCAGGGACTGCTGAACAGAATATGGGACTGTCATAATAATCATTACCGCTCCCGCACACACTCTGGGTATATACCTCGATATTTTTCAGCCTTTTGACAATTTTGATATACAGTACATCTTGATATGTATGTATTTGTTCTGAAATGGTTTAATTTTTGGGGCTGTCAATCGATTACAAATTTTTATCGAATTAATCACAATTAATCCCATATATAAATATTTGCTGAGAAAGCCCCTCAAATAATAATTCAATATATAATGATGAAATATATATATATATATATATATATATATATATATATATATATATATATATATATATATATATATATATATATATATATATATTATTATTTATAATTATTTAAATATAACTATAACTGACTGATTCGTCTCTAGTTTTGCATTTTGCTAGTGTCCGTGTCACTACTGATAGCATGAGGCGGTACCTGCAGTTCATTCAGGTTGCACAGGTAGTCCAGCTCCTCCATGATGGCACATCCATACGTGCCGTCGCAAGAAGGTCTCCCAGTACAGTCTCAAGAGCGTGGAGGAGATACCAAGAGATGGGCCGTTACACGAGGAGAGCTGGACAGGGCCGTAGAAGGGCATCAACCCAGCAGCAGGACCGGTATCTGCTCCTTTGTGTGAGGAGGAACAGGAGGAACACTGCCAGAGCCCTACAAAATGACCTCCAGCAGGCTACTGGTGAGCATGTTTCTGACCAAACTGTCAGAAACAAACTCCATGAGGGTGGCATGAGGGCCCGACGTCCTCTAGTGGGACCTGTGCTCATAGCCTAGCACCATGCAGCTCGATTGGCATTCGCCAGAGAACACCAGAATTGGCAGGTCCGCCAGTGGTGCCCCGTTCTCTTCACAGATGAGAGCAGGTTCACACTGAGCACATGTGACAGACGTGAAAGAGTCTGGAGACGCCGTCGTGAACGTTATGCTGCCTGCAACATCATCCAGCATGACCAGTTTGGCGGTGGGTCAGCGATGGTCTGGGGAGGCATATCCTTGGAGGGTCGCACAGACCTCCACGTGCTAGCCAACGGTACCCTGACTGCTGTTAGTCGCATTATGAGTTGCCGTGATGAAATTTACGCAAGTTGGAACAGCCTGTGATTTCAATTGTTTACTTTGATTTTCGTGTGAGTTTGAATCCAGCCCTCAATCGGTTGGTGATTTTGGTTTCCACTGACCGTTGTTACGTCATTTTGTTCTCAACGAATTACACAATGTACAGTAAAGATTTTGATCTTCAATATATTTCGTTCATGGAGATACGATGTGTGATTTAAGTGTTCCCTTAATTTTTTTGAGCAGTGTATATATATTCAGATTAAAATGCATTTCATTATTGTGGCAGACGAGTTAAGCATTGATAAGACAATACAAAAAGTGGCTTTAGAATGTTTAGAATCCAATGTATTGTTTATTTGCATATTATTGAACATAAGCCAATCAATGGCCTACAGTTCACAGCAATCCACTTTGCAATTGAATTTGTCAGTCAGTCTGACATTTATTATGAGGGCTTGTCTAAGGACCCATCAATGTACACCTGCATCAGATGCTTTTGGAGCGCCTCGCTTTGGTTGCATCGCATCATAAACATAACATTTTTAGGATGCTGTCTCAAGTTAAACGTAGTTTAATACTTAGAAAAACACATCTTGAGATCCCTAAGTTGCTGAAGGGTTTGTTCATTCTCTGAATAAGCTGCATGTTGCCTATACAGCTGAAGTTTTGCTTACTGCCCCCTGGTACTTTAAGCTTGAATTGCTCAGGAATCTTCCTTATCACGGTCTGGGGACATAATTAATTTTGCTAATTTATTTAATGCGTTATTTTTTATATAATTAATCGCACTGATGTAGCGTGTTAAATCAGCAATATATATAAACAGCTATATGTACCTACATATATTACAATGTTTAACCAAAAAATATTAATAATGCCACGCAGGGACTTCAGTTAACATTTTTGAGTGTTCACGCATACACACGCAACACGGAATATTCTGGGTTGTTAATTACAACAAAAATGTTTTTTTGACTTGTCCCTTCTTTAAAAAAAAAAAAAAGCAAATATCTGGGCTACAGTGAGACACTTACAATGAAAGTGAATGGGGCTAATCAGTAAACATTAAAACACTCACTGTTTCAAAAGTAAAGCCACAAGAAAAAAACATCTGTTTACGTGATTTTAGTGTGATAAAATCACTTACTAACCTTTTCTGTGTAAAGTTATATCCAAATGTACAACTTTGTTGCCATGACAACATAATGCCGTAAAACCTAAAACCCTATCATGACTGTAAAAACGAAAATTTTAAGCACTTAACAGCTCAAATAATACACAAGTTTTAATAGAAGAATAAATGTAATCGCTTTAAAAAAAATTATAAGCTCCACATTTCTGCCTTTTAAACCCTCCAAAATTTGCCCCATTCACTTCCATGGTAAGTGCCTCACTGTAACCTTGTTTTTTGCTTCATTTTTTTAAAGAAAATAATTTTTTGTGGTTATCAGCATTATGCCACAAATGCTGTCGATTGAACTTAACTTATATTGAACCCGGAATATACCTTTAAAGATTTGAACTGATTCACTTAAATGGAGAGTTTGAACTGATTTACAGAAATGAATCAAACCGAGACAATATTAAACAGGTTTCCCACACTTTTGACAGTGAGAACCCTAACAGCATCTCTATTTTAACAGGCTCATTCATGCAAGGAAGGATAGCGAAACAAAAAGATAGCCTACAATCTTTAGGAAACTTAAATGCAAAATAAAAAGTCCATTAAAATCATTCCGATATTCACAATGCTTATTATATTGTAAATATTAAATATATCGCCCAGCCCCTTCACACACTCCGTGTCTCCAAGCAGAGCAGGTGTCTGGGTGTGTGTGTCACAGAATGGGAACTCCCAGGAGGAGGAAGGATGTTGCAGAAGGACACACACACACACACACAGTAGACGGATATGCCCGGCTCTGTGTGCATCTCTCCTCATGAGCGAGGTCAGCGCCAGTCGCCCACTGGGACCCTCATCAAGGATCTCCTAGGCAACTGACATGAGCACACAGCGGCTACAAATAGAACAGCACATATACTCAGACTCCACAAGCAAAACTACATACACAAACACACAGCACTGTTACCCCTTTACTAAGACCTAAGGCTAAAAGACTGGATGGTACACTCTGAACACCTTAGCAACCACACAGCAACATCCTAGCAACCACCTACACCACCCTAGCATTGTGATGAGTTGTAATGAGGCCTCTACAAAACAAAACAGCACTTTACACAAGCATCACAGCCTGTAGATCCAGCCCTGAGACTGCTACGAAAATGTAAATTACGCCGATGACACATCTGCTGTCATGGTAACTCGACATGTGGCAGCTTCAGGAAGGAGAGAGGCAGATGTTTGAGTCGAGCTGTAGTGCCAGGAGAGAAAGAGATGTCAGGAGAGGGAATGGAAATGGAGGTGCAAATGGGTCCGACCCATATCTCACACCATGTCCTCACACTCTTATTTCTTTCATGCACAATCACACACCCACACATACACAGATCTTGCTTTTTGATTCTTCTTTAAAGGTTGTGTGGATATTTGTCCCCCCATTTATTTCCATTCATCTCAATGGCAGTTGCTCGGCTGGCACAAGAATCCCCATATTTTCGCGACATGGAATCTCATCACTTGACAATGGCAGAAGATAGGGAAAAATATAAGTCCATTTTAGCCTTTAAGATATATTAACATCAATAATATAATGAAATATTTGCGATTTATATGTTCGCAAGTATTATTTAATTGGAAAACACAGTTATTGTATAATGGCCGTCAATGGGGAAACATGCTTTTTACCATTATAAATGGTGTAGCTACAGCATCTACCAGCAGAGGCTAACGGAGTAATGACCACCCAGTTCCTGACCCTCTGAAAATAACATACAGTAATTAACCCTCTGTGGGACCCACTCTAGCACACATCACAACAGCTGTTAAAAGCAAGTACATGATACCTACAGTATTTTTCACTAAACTACATACAAAAGCAGCTCACACTCTGAAATGTATCAAAGCAACAATTTTGGCAGAAAATATTTACAATTGGGATCTCCTAGCATGCCAAAGTCAGACAACATGGTCACTAACTACGGACACAATTGTTGACTAACTGGGTATTTTACTAGGGATGCACTGAAATTACAGTCAGCAAAACTTTTCAGCCAAAAAATGCCATAAAATTCCACTTTCAGTTTTCGAACAAAATAGAACAAATATAAGATATTAGAAATGTATTTATTATATCTAATTAATAACATATTTGATTAAAATTAGGGCTGGGAAATTTAATGCGTCAAGGCACAATTTTCCAGGACATTTCTAAGCCATTTTATTTGCCCAACAAGTGTAACATTTAAGCAAAAACACATGCATCCATTTAAATCGTGCTTTTATTTTGGGCATTTCTGTGTTTTTGATGGTTGTTTCTCAAATCCAAATAAGCAGTTTGCTACATGGTGTGATTATTTATCCCTGTTAAGCTGGGATTTAATTAAATAAATACATAGTCTGCATGTGCTGCACACATCAGAGTGATATGCTCTCTGTCATCTCACACACACAAGAGCACACGTGATTATCATATGAGGTGATTTCAGTGTATAAGCGGCCGGTTTTACACATTAATTTTGAAGTACACATCACTTGCAGATTATATATTTATACAATTAAATCACAGACTTTTGCAGTTTAATTATCACACTAGGATAACTGCAATTTTAATTTGATTAACTGTGCAATCAAACATTCATTTTTGTCCAAATATGTCGTATTCCATGACATTCTATGTTTTATAGCTAATGCCATTTTTATGACTAGATGAATCAGTCCGTGTTTTCTGCATACTACATGTGTTAACCGCAGTATAAGCAGACTCCGATTGTTAAATTATTGAACTTTAAATCACATCTCGAAGTGTGAAAGCTGAATCACCATGCTACCAACTCAGGGTGTGATTTAAAAAAAAAAAAATATATATATATAGTGGGCCGACCGTCAAATGTTTTTGTGGTTAAAAAAAAATAGTATTTTGTACTATATCAATACTTAAACTATTTCGTCGGAGCAAAGCTGAGATGACAGCTACTGAGCAGATAAAGTACAGTATGTGACAGTGATTTGTTTATGACAGTTAACCGTTGACGTTGGTTCACAATGCGTAGCTGCTGGCAGTAACAAAATGATACAAATTTGTGTATTTGACTCTTATTCCATGTCCCGATCGTTACCATTTTTTGTACATGTAAGAAAAACCTTGTTAGCAACACAGTCAAACAGTTCTATTAAACTAAAAAAAAAAAAAATCCAGAACAAATCATTATTTTCCAGGACATTTAGGTATTTTTCTAATTTTCCATGACTTTCCCATGACTGGAAAACTACATTGCAAAATTCCAGGTTTTCCAGGACGCGTGGGAACCCTGAGTATCCATTTTTTTCACTTTCTGAAACTTCAGTAATGTTTTCCCCCACTTCCTGTGGCTAAAATTGGCATAGGAGGTACATGCTGGACTCGACTGCACATCCTAGCACAGGCGCTGATTTATGTCTCTGCTTGTGGGTGCCCTAATGACAAAGAATGTGTTAATATTTGGATGCCCTCATGAAAAACATCCATAAACTCTCACACATGGTGAACATATGCAAGTTTGCATCGTTACAATGACAACTAGTGGACATGATAGCAAAAGCGACTGCAGTCTGAACAACAAAAAAAATCTAATCTGTCCACATATTACCTGCACTTTGAACAATAAAAAAAAAAATCAGATTTTCCTGCAGTGTGAACAAGCAGTGTAATTTGGGCTAAGCACGGTCCATGCACGAACACTTTCACGCACGCAACAAATGCCCATTAACTATAAACATTTTTATCCTAAGTAACAGGAAGGAATATAAGGTTGTGCATGCGCTGCCTGCTGAATTACAAAGTTTTTTTCTCCACGCGGCAGTGCGCTTGATGAATTCATTATTTAAGAGTTCAATCTGCAGTGTCTCGTAAAATCCAGCGAATAATTCCTCTTTGTCCAGAGTCCAGATCTCCCGCCGGAACTGAAATCTCTTAGTGAGTTCCACCAATCAGAGAAATTCCCAATAACCCCAATGGTCTGGGTTTGGGTCTAGTTACTCAGTGTCTTGGTCTGGGTCTAGTTACTCAGTTTCTTGGTCTGGGTCTGGGTCTAGTTAATCAGTGTCTTGGTAAGGGTCTGGGTCTCGTTACTCAGTGTCTTGTTCTGGGTCTGGGTCTAGTTACTCAGTTTCTTGGTCTGGGTCTGGGTCTAGTTACTCAGTGTCTTGGTCTGGGTCTAGTTACTCAGTTTCTTGGTCTGGGTCTGGGTCTAGTTAATCAGTGTCTTGGTAAGGGTCTGGGTCTCGTTACTCAGTGTCTTGGTCTGGGTCTGGGTCTAGTTACTCAGTTTCTTGGTCTGGGTCTGGGTCTAGTTACTCAGTGTCTTGGTCTGGGTCTGGGTCTAGTTACTCAGTGTCTTGGTCTGGGTCTGGGTCTAGTTACTCAGTTTCTTGGTCTGGGTCTGGGTCTAGTTACTCAGGAGACTTTCACACTGGGCACGTTTGCTGTGGTCCGATTCCGAGTGCGATTGTTCCTGGTGCCCCCCTCAGCGTTGGTCTGGTTTCACACTCACTTGATTCTATCGAACCCCGGTCCATTTGCGTTCATCTTACGTCATCACAAACACGCATGGAGAACACAACACGACTCATCATACTTTTTGTTTTGTTTTTATTTTGGTGCCATTATGCATAGCAGACTGAACGACAACTGCGTATATGTGCGCTTCATGGCGTAACTCATCTGTTGAACACAGACTCCTTCAATTTTGCACTTATCAATGCAAAAACTGAAAGATATCTGATTTCATATCTGAAAGAGGCACCGCACCTCTTCTGTGTTCCACAACGTTCCCCTGCCACTCATGGTCCTCGTGTGTTGTCGAAACTAATGATGTCGTCATCGGCTAAAACGCATGTGCAGGTTACTTTACTTCCTGAACGAGTGCACACCCGAGTCCGAGTTGCTTTCACATTCACGCGAATCACGCTACAGTTCCATTGCAACCGAACTCAGACCACCTCCTACAGGTAGTCTCGGGTTCGGTACCATGGTGTGCTCCCCGGTCCGCATGACAGCTTTCACATTACCAATTTTTCATGCGAACTGTGCTCTGTTTCGAACTAAACTGCCAGTGTGGTTTCTTGGTCTGAGTTACTCAGTGTCTTGGTCTGGGTCTAGTTACTCAGTTTCTTGGTCTGGGTCTGGGTCTAGTTACTCAGTGTCTTGGTCTGGGTCTAGTTACTCAGTTTCTTGTTCTGGGTCTCGGCTTATGGTCTTAGTCAAGACCACAGTGTATTACCAGTGCACTAAATATGATAATTATTTCAACCACTAATTGGCGTGGCATCTTCACCATTACTGAGAATTTGCAAGTACTTCTGCATCTGTGTCATCTGTCTCACTCATCATATGGATGTAAGTGCAAGAACTATGGTCTAACAACACAGAGCAATCATTAGTGATTTATGGTTAAAACTGTCATGTAGAGGCCATGACTTTATGAGTTGTTGGTGGGAGTAGGGCTGCATGATTATGAATAAAATCATAATTGAAGATTATTTCTCTAGATATTGTAATCGCAATTAATAATATTGATTAACATAAATGTATTGCATGCCGTATTATTTATGCAGCTACATCCCAAACAAGATGAGAACTGCATTCCTGAATTAGTTCATTGCTGTTCTATGCATCAGTAAATCAAGACAGTGACTAAACATGATTCAAATTGTGATTCTATAATTTACAGAAAGCGAGCAAAGAACACTCCCATTATAATCACTGAAGCTGTCAATCACTTCAGTTCAGCAAGTTCTGCACTCTCGCCAAAACTCCTGTTATAATCGATGAAACTGTCTACATTGCACAATAAATTTCTTATTTACAGTGTTTCTACACCTTGAGATCATTCGCGAGAGTGCAGCAGCAGAACTCAAGTCTGTACTGATTCTGCACCGGTGCGCCGACAACTTAAACTTAAATGCCTCTGATTGGCCGTTGCATTCATGCGCTCAACAGACATGTCTGTGATTTTTGAAAAATAAACGTTATTTTGTTATATTATTTCTGTTAACTCTATCTATAAAACAATTTAACATTTTAACATGTACTTATTTAAAAATTTAAATAAATGATGACTTTATTAAGGTGAGGGGCATACATTAGTTCTTAAAAGGGGGTTGTACAGTTGCTATGTTTTTCTTTGCACTTACCAATTTCACTTTCAATGTTTTTCTGAAGAGCATCCAAGCATTGACTGTGAGCACTTTCTCTTACAGCTGTAGATGTAAGAGGGAGCTTTTGGCAGCATAAAAGGAGCTGAAGCTCCCTGACCACTTACTAAAGACTGAGTGTCCCACTAGGTGGTGATCATGCCAGGCCATGATAGAGACACTGAGAAGCAGAAGGCCATTGCTTATGTCCTGTCTTCTGAAAGGAAGTCTGTGGCAGGGCGGAGGGCGGGGCCTGTCCAGGCACTACTGGACATGGCCTCTGCTATACTGTAGAACCATGATTTAAGATGAGTTATACCACCAAAGACAATACTACATGAATACAAGCCAGACTGAAAACCGAGATGAAGAAGACTGTAGCAGATGGTAATAATTACTGCATTAATCTGTGCTATTGTTTACACTGACTAAACCATATTGAAATGAAAAACTGTGAAAAAAAGTGTTACACTGTAATCTATACAGTCACGTGATACTTGTTTTTATTGTCTTTGCATTGCTCTTTTTATGAAGATGCCCTCCTCAGAACAATCAGGGGACACTAAGGTGACTGAGGATGAAACTTCTCCAAAGAAGACGTTGGGAAGCCTCTTTAAAGCTAATGAACAAGCCTTGCAAAGCCTGTCTAACAACCAGGAACTAAGGGTAGCTTGTGAGCTGCAGGCCTACCTCCAATCTATATAGTAAAGGGGATCCATTAGAGGGAACACTAGAAGATCGCATTTTTTTTTTTATTTCCAAGTTGGCAGAAAAAAAGAAGAAGAAAAAAAAAATCCTAAACAGTCAAAATAGTCTATACAAAACTGGGTGCCCAGAGATACTTTATAGAGTTTATCAATCAAGTGCAGTTGGATATGAATGTTAAAATATATTCTGTTTGTTTTGAAGCATAATGACAGCATATCATTTTTACATTCAAATTATTTTTATATTTTGTTACATTCAGATAGCGAGTATGGGGGTCCCTGTGACTGAGGAATGATACTGTATGGGGGTTCAGGTGTATCCCCTGAGAGAAAATGAAGAAATTAAAGTGAGAAAGTGAAAGTGAGAAAGACTAGGATACAAATTTTATTGTCTTTCCTTGTCATCCATGCCAGAGATGATGACATCTGGTTAATCACACAAAATTAGAACAGAAATCTCTTTGTATATTATTAAAAGCTCGTAACATGCTGATTAATAAAGCTAAATTTAAAAGGGAAAAACGTTATGGTCTAAAGGCGCTCTAGAACCACGTCAACTTATATGACGCCTCATGTCTACTCGCATGTGGGGAAAAGAGGTAATGCGTGCAGAGTGGGACAGGGCATAAATGTTCGGTGCTAGAGAAAAATATTCAAGAGTACAACGCAGAAAGATCAGAGCTGGTGTATACAGCACTGTTGTGACTGGCGTAGGTGACTGGCGTAGCCTAATCGTTAGCAGGGCAGCTAACATTAGCAACTTCAAATAGTCTGAGAAAGCCGAACTGCTTGCGTTTTTAGCGACACACACCTGATTGTCTAGATGTAGAACACAGGCTCAATATCTAAAATGACTCAAAAGCTTGTCATTGATATCGTGGATTTTTTTATCACGATAAATATCGAGATTGTTTTATCATCTAGCCCTAAAACAAGTGTAATCACTTAGAAAAATATTATAATTTAAAATAATTATTTTCGGTTTGCAGTTTTTGGCCCAGCGTGTCAAGAATTTTCATTTCAGCATCACGATATTTCACCTGAGCATTTTTCTAAACGTTGCACGAATGCAACAGTGGTCCTTTGTGGTCAACGATTTTTAATCTTATTCACTCAACAGAACATTAAGTAAATCATAGATGAATATTCCAAATGATTTTTTGATGTAGCTCAAATGAAACTTTAGAGTGCGTTAGAGGAATGCTCTGATATTAATATATCCAAATTTCAACTACTTGCTTGCTATGAACCCCTTGCTCTGCTCCTCAAGAAAGTAAAAGCATATGTACTAGTACTAGGGCTGTCACGATTATGAAATGTGGCTGACGAGTAATTATGACTTTTAATTGTCTGTTTTAGGGCTTGTGGCAGGGCGGAGGGCTGGGCTGGGTCGTGATTCTACACACCCGGCTCCTAATCAGGCTGATTAGCCCGAGAGGGATAAAGGCCGACTGGAGACGGCAGTGTGACAGAGAGAGAGTTATGGACAGCTGTCCAACACCTGTGTGTGTTTGTGTCTTTTGGATTCAGTTTATAATTAAACTATTATTTATATTATCAAGCCGGTTCTCGCCTCCTCCTTTCCATTAATGTGTTACACTGGTGCCGAAACCCAGGAAGGAGGAGGGATGCACTGTAGTAGAG
This sequence comes from Myxocyprinus asiaticus, assembly GCF_019703515.2. Lineage (NCBI taxonomy): Eukaryota > Metazoa > Chordata > Actinopteri > Cypriniformes > Catostomidae > Myxocyprinus > Myxocyprinus asiaticus. Next base: position 8,718,576 of record NC_059375.1, on the reverse strand, counting down.
TCCTCGCCACTACCATCCACCACAATGGAGCAGCCGAGGCCATCCGCCGGGGGACAGAGGAGCCCGGCCGCCTGAGAGCGGAGGAACGGCCACCGACCACGAGGGGAGGAGGCCTAACTAGAACTCTAAATGATTACAGTTCAATTATACTAATATGACAATGGCTTGGTTTCTATTTCTGCGGCATTGCGATGGGTAGCCACGCCCACCGCAAACTCTCATTAGTCCAAATTCCTGCTCCTCATAACTGTACGGTAAACATAAAATATGTTTGGATTGGCTTTGATTATGCCACATGTGCAGCAGTTTTGTGCTCAATGTGAACAGACAAATTACTTGTTGCCTGGTTAAGACAAGACTGCTTTCCCACATCCCAATCTATGTAAAATTGTCTTCTTGGATGTGTGTGTGTGTGTGTGTGGTAATTAGGCCAAGGTATCAGCACTGCCCGGGAAGGAAATAGCTGCCGAGTCAGAGATGTTCTAGCAGCCAACACTTTCTTGCCAGAATCTTTCTTTATCTCTGATCTGGGAAACATGGCTTTGAAAAAGCACCATTAACACACCAACACGCACACACACACTCACACATACACACACACTCACTCAGCATGGTCCCCAGATACTGGGACTAATCCCAATACTAATCATTATAACTGATGTCAGAATTCCCTCAATAAAGCATAATGAAGTTTAAGTGTATGTCCATTCACTGCATTGCATGACACGCAGACCATGATCTATTATAACAATCTGTTAGACACTGTATGTTAAACGTCCACATTGATACTGGTCTCAGATAAGGAGCAGCTCACACCCACGTCTAACTGTAACTGTGACTAAAATATATCCTGGAAAAAAGTGGCCAAACCAGCCTTTAAATAAGGGTGCTTTCACACTTGCTACGATTGCTTGGACCGAACCCGAGTTCGTTTCCTCCCACTCCCACTGCCCGTGCTGGTCTGTGTTCACATCATATTATTTGGACAGACTGATAGACTGATTTCAGCAGCAGAACATTCAAAATACTGTTGCCGAATTCAAAGTGCTATCAGTCTGGCCAGAAAGAGACAGATCTATGTATGTTTGGCTTGGACCCTGACCCCTCCCGCAGGTTTATGACGGAGAAACTCTTCAGCAGGCAGCAGGCAGCAGGGCCCCGGGCTATGACATGATGGTCCGGTCTGCTCCACCACATGGCCTACCGGTCTCAATTGGCACAAAATTTTTTTTTATATAGATGTGCTTTAAGTAGATTGGTTGACCATTTAAGTTTTATTGTGAAGACAATAGACTACTCAATCACTGTTGAGTGAAATCTGATCATTTACCAGTCAGTGGAATCACAGACATTTTTTGCCAAATTATGCGTAATTTGGTTGCATACTGTATGTGAGTGATTTATTCGCATTGTAGAGGGTTGTGCATAGAGTAAAAGATTGATCAATGTCGAGACTGTTTAAATGAAGATCGTGATTCATCGGAAAGTTGATATTTTTACTAAGCCCAAATAGCTAAATAGAGTACATATCTAAATACATAAACAACTAAAGTCAGAATACACATTGGTTATTTCTAATGTAAATATTTCTGTATTATTTCATCTCAGTCATGCAGAATACAGATCTCTAGTCTTGATATGACAAGAGTGAACTGAAAACTCTACCAAGTTTCTCTGTGAGTCAGCAGTGGTTTAAAAACTATTCACTTTCCATGCAGACTCCATAAGCAATCTCCTTCACCATTACATCACCTTTACTGTGGTCCTGTGCATGCACTAAGCAAATTGACTTAATCCATATCCATAACAGAACGACTACCAGAACACTTGGGTAAGCACAAATAATGGCCATTGCTGCCCCTCTGACACATCGTATATACACTAGAGAAGTATATAGCAGTAGTGTTCTAGTTTTGTGTGGGTCTGCGTGTGTACACTCTGAAGAGTAGTTTCCCACATCATTCTCACATTGAGTTATTCTACACATCGAGCACAGTTTAAACTAATGCTTAGTCAGCCAGCATTAGCTTGATTTGAAAGGCCTTACACAGATACAGACACAGCATTTAACAAGTATAGAGAGGATTCTCATTTTGTTAGATGTCCAGCAGCTTCAGTGTCTTGAAGGCTGTTGTGTATTAACACTGCAACTAATCTGAAGGAGTAATACGTGTGTGATTGAGTCTCTGCGTGAGTATGTGTGAATTTGTGTATGCAAGTTTTACAAGACAATTGGACCACATTGTAGTAGTAGGGCTGTCAATCGACCCCAAATATGCCCCAAATAAAGACATTACAAAATAAATTACACATAATAATTCAAATAATTATTTATAGAAACTGATTGTGTGGTGCAGTGTCCCATGCATAATAAACACGGGAGAGGATTTACTGTACGGAGAATAGAGACTTCGCCCGTAAGCGGCGAGCCAGGTGTGGGAGAGAAACAGTCAAGCTGGCTGTGAAGGCAAGCTGGCTGACATTTTCAGAACGTCCCTTCCTTACCACACCCTCCACAGTTTTAGCATGTTTTAGCACAATGTGTGGACTTTTCAGACAGTTCCTTACCCACCGTAGGCAACATTTCCAACGAATATCAAGGTTAAATTAACGATTTCGCCATGATGCCATCTGACCAGCCTTAATACGGGTCAAATCCTGTCCAGTATTGATTCGATATGAGATGCATCATTTCATCTTTAAATACGGGATGATCCCATATTTTAGGGTACGGGTGGAAACCTTAGCATTGAAGCACATGTTGCGGCCCTTAAATATTTATAATCTAATAGCTATGTACTTTTGAAAGTGGAGCTGGGATCGCTCTCCAAGTGCTCCAGTTACATTGAAGCGCATAATTTTGCATCCCAGATACGCAAAAGAGGTTTTGTGACATTCTGTATTGGAGTCTTTCTTGTTTAAACTTTGTTTTATACGAAAAGAGGATAAAGTTGCTTAGCATATTTTTGGGTTAAATATCCTTTAGATACCCTGTTAAAGGGCTGAGCTTAGCAAACATATAGCCCGATGAAACACTTCTGATTGGGGTGACATGGACAAAATGCAGCCTAATTATACATGGGTTCCTTAACACCAACTAGTCGACTAATAGCTTAGACAATGCATTGAGTAGTCGATTATGACAACTGATGGTTTTGCACATTCCTACCTTTAACCTGCCAATTCTGTATTACAGAGTGAATCAAATGTCATGTCAGACATAACAGTTTTTTTTCAATAAACATTTATTTCTGAGAAAAAAGGGGTTAACACAGCTAAATACTGTATATCAAATTGGCATCTAAATATCGTTGTAATATCAGACCAAAAGTCTATGACAATTCCTACCCCTAATAAAAACAGCCTCAAGATTTAAAGGTATGTGGTTTGACAATTTGTTTTATAACTAATTGCATACTTAACTGCACTGGAGAACAGCATGTTTGCCAACAAGGTGGAAAGGATGCTAACATTAGCTGTTAAAATGGTTAAAACCGTGTTACAAAGCCAAGGGTGGAAAATGCTCACCTTTTGTATTATTTTGCAGTTTTTAATAAAAAATAAATAAAAAAAAGTCACTTATGATTCCTGCAAATTCTTTATTTTGGGGGTTGAACGAGATCCAATTTGTTACAGTAAGGTTATAAAAATGCTCTGAATAGGTATTGTTGTAAAGTAGATATACATTAATCATAAGTTCATGTTAATGTTCATGTTGATTTTGACTGACAGTGTCCCTAGAGTATAATTATGACAAGCGATCGCTGATGATCTACTGTTGATGAATTAATGCTCATACAGTATTTATTAGCCTACTTGACAATGTTTAGTTATTGTATAGTGTTTGTTTTTTTTGTTTTTTTTTTTTGTTGTTGTAATGATGATTGTAAGAGTGCATGTTTTGTTTCCCTTATGTGCTTGTGTGAGCTGGGAGCACAGACATTTCAAAATAAGAGTCCCAGGTTTAATTCATACTCAAAAGTCCCAAATTATGCACCAAATCTTATTTATTTTTATTTATTTACTTTTTTGTAGTTATTACTGGGATTTTGTTTGCACAAATTACATCTGGGATTTTATTAATTTTGAATTCTTGTTGCCTCCATGTCTGTGCCTGTTACAATAGACTAAGAATTTTTTTTTTTAACATTCAATAAATCAATTTTAAATACTATTGGCCGATTAGTTAATTGTCTGCCTTCTCCACCATCTTACTTATCAGTATCTGCAAAATCCACTGTTGGTCGACCTCTATTCGTAACCACCTAAAACTAGTACTAGTAACTGCCAAACAACCTAGGATTAGGGTCAGAGTTTGGGTTAGGGTGGGTTAGGATTACGAGTACCCTCACAACCACTAGCATTCCCTAGCAACCAGCCAGAACAACCTAACAACCACTGAACACCTTAGCATCCACATTACAAAAACCTATCAACCACATAGAACACCCTAGCAACTGTCGAACAATACCCCAGCAATCACCATGAACATTCTAGCAGTAAATAATCACCTAACAAAGCCCATTTACATGATCATCAAAACAACCACCCAGCAAGGCCCGAGCAATCACACAGAGCCCCCTAGCAACCCTAAGTAGTTTAGTAATATCTGTGGAACGCTGTAATTTGGCAATGCAGTCTGCTGTTATAGCAAAAATTTGTTGTGAAATTTGGACTTGCTGATTAAACTGAGAAACCAGGCCAGAGAAACACTGCAGTCCCATTCTGTTTCCATGATCCTTGGCCAAACTCAGCATTTGGAACACTGTTGGCCTCAGCAGAACTCAATATGGTTTGACAAAATGAGCAATCTGTTTATAGCTCATGCAATAAATAATTAGATTGCACGAGGTATTCAACCACTTTTTTACTCTCAAATATAATGTTCTGGCTTTAAAAGATGATACTATCATCATTACAGCTTTCGAGTGAAATGTCCACAGAGTGGTGCCAAAAGAGAGTTGTTTTTAGTTGTAAATGATGTAATACCATTAACAGATATGCTTATTTTATTAACCATATTGTCTAACCCAGACCCCAACCCTAAACCTAACTATCAGTGGAGTAAAAATGTAATCTTACAGGGAAAATGCCTCAGAATTGTGCTCAATTTTGATTAGGTGAACAGGATTACTTGCTAGTTTCCACAGTATCAGAACATTTGGTTTCGACATGTCGACTCCCTGTGTTATGTTGCAGCAAAACATGAAATTATCTTCAAGCAATGTTAACCACAGACCATAATTTATTCAAAATTGAAAAATTGCAATTTCTAAACCCTTTCGAAATTCCTGAGGGAACTTATCGCTCAAAAACGCTCCTTTTCTTCCGGGTTTTAGGATTACAGCTGAACAGCTCTATTTGCCATGCTGAGATCTCCCAAGTAAATAGGCATATGGTTTGGGTGATATGTCAATTTAACATCTCAGGTGGCCTTACACAGGTCTCTTGTTACCTCTGCTATGAAATGGCATCTCCAGAAGCCTGGGAGTCCATTTAAACTCACAAGTGATTCTCCAGACACAAGCCCGCATTGCTCTCTGAACTGTGATGAAAGTATCAGCTTCCACGGACATCAGAGAGCCTGGGAAAGGAAGTTCTGAGGCCAAGTCCTGTCATGCTTGCCGCTGGGCATTCCAACCAGGATTACAAGATCAGAAGGTGGAAAGCCACAGTTTGTTGGGGATATTGTACAGTTGTCCCAACAAAAGAAGGCAAAATATTGGCTAGAAAATTTAGAAATACCAGAAATGAGGCTTTGGTTAGTTCCATAACAACTGCCAAGTTCTCTAGGTATTCTGTTGAAAAGACAAACATCTCCAGCATATGGTCACCAATATATTCTGTTTCAGATGCTGGTGTGCTGGTGTCCCCACCAGGCTTCTTAACTATCTTAACCAGCCAGATTTATTTGATAACCAGCTTCACCAGAAAAGCCATCCTGGTCGACCAGCGCCATCAGCTAGTTATCAGCATGTATCATAACCCAGCCTGCAGCATGGGAATTCATGCTGGACAAAATGGCTCTTTTCATTAGGATACAATGCAACTTTTTTCTACATCTCTTGCAGTGTTATCCAACATTCTTCTTGTATAATAATTCATGTCAAAGGCATGACTTTATACAAAAAGGCCTATGATGAATTAAACATTAAGTGGCTGATCATACTTCACCCAGCAGCAGGTCACTGTATACTATGGTTTATGGCTAAATCCTCCATTGTCGAAGGAGCTGAAAGAACAGCCTGAGTTCTCTGGAGTGATGTCTGAGAAAGCATTAGTTGATGATTCACTCCCGCTTCTTACTGATGTTGTATGCCATTGATTAATATCATGACCTGTCTATCAAGACCCAATATCCCGTCACCGGTCCAAATCCATACAGTCACATGACCTCACATGACACATGGGTCAAGGAAGTGACACTAGACGCATAACAATACTCAACAATTGCACTTTGGGCCAACCCAAAAATTTGAAAAACCATTCAAGAATGCCATTCATGGGGGGCCTGGGTAGCTCAGCAAGTAAAGACGCTGACTACCACACCTGGAGTCGCAAGTTTGAATCCAGGGTGTGCCGAGTGACTCCAGTCAGGCTTCCTAAGCAACCAATTGGACCGGTTGCTAGGGTGGGTAGAGTCACGTTGGGTTAACCTCCTCCTGGTCGCCATAATGTGGTTCTCGCTCTCGGTGGGGTGCGTGGTGAGTTGTGCGTGGATGCCTCCACACGCGCTAGGTCTCCGCGGTAATGCGCTCAACAAGCCACGTGATGCGATGCGCGGATTGATGGTCTCAGACGCGGAGGCAACTGAGATTCGTCCTCCCCCACCTGGATTGAGGCGAGTCACTACGCCACCACAAGGATTTAGAGCGCATTGGGAATTGGGCATTCCAAATTGGGGAGAAAAAGGGGAGAAAAAGAAACGCCATTCATAATCCCATGAGAAGCGTATAGCCAGTTTTGGGCCATGTAATCTGGATTATGTAATCATATTATACAAATCAAGTACTTGTAAATACTTAGATTATATTTTTATTTGTGTAATCAGATGAGTTACTTTTTATGGATTACATGGTTATATATTGATTAGATTACCTATCAGCAGGGTGCAATTTGCTGGGGGGGATGGGGGGCTTTTGATATCCTCACTTCTGGTCATTCATTTATTTTTACCTCCGGAGGGAATACATTTTCTTGTCAGACTGAATGCATACATATCCAACAGTAGACGGTGCTATTAAGTAAAGCCCTATTTGTACATAATTAGTTTTCCGGACAAATGTCTGAGTGTAGATGAATTATTACTGCGGACGTCTGTAATGTTAACTTTCAATTCGTACATGATAAGGGATGTCTGTAGACATCCCAGAGATGGGTGAGTAAACTCACTGCATTTACAAACGAATGTCAAACATAAATAACCCATTAGAAAATGTATAACTGTGCTGTGCCCTCCCGAAAATATGTTCCAAAACTAGAGGTTGCAGTGTCCGAATAACACTTAAAAACACAGCTTGAATGCGCAAGTCCAGAAAAATGGCTGATGATCAAATTTGATATTTGTTAGCTAATGTTAGCCCTACAGCAAAATATATGACAGCATATCCTAATGCCTCCTGTTAATTGTTTAATATAATTAACAGTTAATAAGACAGTCAATACAGTTAATTATTTTGATTCAATTAAATTCAGTTAAAATAATTATTTTCTGTGGTTTTAGTCTACGGTTTAAGAATTTGAGACTGCTTTTGATATGAATTACACCGTCTTCTGAATTTCATCATTAAAATTTCAATGATGATATTCACATTGACATGGTTTTTCAACAAATCGCACCCTGCCTATCAGTCTCAACTTTCAAATAGTCAATGAAGGGGATGGGGACTGACAAATTTTTTTTTTTTACTTTTTAATACATCTAACATTTTTACCAAAGCATGCAATGAGAAATCCAAATGCAATCAGATTTGAATACCTAGAAAGAATAATCTAAATGAGTATGTTATCAGTATCAGATTACATTTCAGAAGTAGTCTACCCAACACTGCTATAGCAGACCTGTTGCTGCCATTATAATGGCTGATTTGAACATATATTGGAAATAATTGGAATCAGATTTTGGATATGGACATGGCTTTTCTTGTCTTGAATTAGCCCTACAGCATTTAGCAGTTTTTGAAATCTGTTTCGGGCCATTTCCTCCTTCCATCAATTCAGAATGCAATTATATTACCACACAATCCTGGGGTTTGTCATTAAATACATTTCCTAGTGGGGGTTAAAAATCACTGACATTTCCAATTTTGGACAGCAATACTATTGTTAATTAGTGCTTTTAAATGCTGAAATTACCTCAAATCCCCATTTACAACAATTCATAGCCCTTTATATGTGGTCATACTAATGACAATCGACATATTTATTGCAACTCTACAATCAGCTTTTTTATGTTTTTTTATTTGAGTCTCAAAGTCAGGCATGACAGGATCAAGATTATAATAAAACCAAACAGGAATTACTTCCTATTCCAAAGATGAATAATTCTTAATTTTAATGTGCAAGGCTTTTCGAAGAGTTTTCACAGCTGGATCGCTTATCAGAGATTTGTTTTCCTCCAGCAGTACGGTTTCATTACACTTCTATGCCATAATTAAATAAAACTGACAAGACCAAAGTTCACTAAGCAAACAAACATCACTTCCAATTATCTTATTAACAAGGGCTAGTACAAGAAACAACAAACAGGATGAAATGAGAAGTCAAGCCCCACAGTCATGGAAGAACAGAGAACACAGAAGCCCAGGCACATTGAAGAGCCACAGACGATCCACCATTACAGTTTGGAATCCAAATTTTCCAAGTGTCAAAATGTGATTCATCATCTGTAGGATGAGCTAAAAGCAAGAGACGCTCCAGAGTACCATTTGATACAATCACAAGATGAAGAGGCTCATTGTCTTTGGCCTGTAGGCATAATGTTGTATTTGCCATCATGTCTAGAGCTTGGATTTGTCCAAGTACGAAATTCTTCAAGACTACTCAAAACGAAAGTAGATTAGGCTGTGTTCAAAAGTCTGGTAAACCATGACATTTTACTGTTGTTCAAACTAAATGTGGATTAATTTAGGTTGTGAGAGTCTGTTTGACTGTGACAGGCTTCGAGGGGTCTCAGTATGTCTGGCATCTGTGAAGTCCACCACTCCCTGTGCTTTCCTCATTGCCGGACTGCTGAGACTTGCCAAGGCTCACTTCCTGAATGATTCTCCAATTAAAGCTGCAGATCCAGATTAGCTTTCAAATACACTGTAAATGTCAGCTTTGTATGGAGTCAAGTTGAGATTCACAGGAAGTATGAGTCATTTAACCTCAACTTCTATCAGCAAGGGTTATAGGGTGAACAACTACTGAATGTCTTTTCAGTCCTGTGTACTTGTTTATTTTGTATACCAGAACTGAATAATTTTCATGACTTGCGGTTCCATTAACGGTTCTCGAATGAGCATTCTTCCACTGATGCGGATGGAACACCACACAAAAATACTTCTTTTGAATCTACAACATAAAACACAGCACGACCAGTGTAGTCCGATTCCAAACAAATGACTCTTATGAGCCATTTCTTTTTAATCTACAGCATGAAACACACCCTGTGATGGACTGGCCATCTGTCCAGGGTGTTTCCCTGCTTTCGGCCTGAGACAGTTGGGATATGCTCCAGCACTACCCACAAACCTACATAGGACAAGCAGCTATAGAAGATGGATGGATGGATGGAGCACGAAACACACAGTGTGACCAGTGTAGTTCGATTATGAAAGGAATGACTCCTATGAGACGGTTGTTTCGAATCTACAGTGTAAAACACAGCATGACCAGTATAATCTGATTCCCAAAAAAAGACTCTTATGAGCCGTTTCTTTTTAATCTACAGTGCAAAAAACACAGAGCGACCAATGTAGTCCTATTACAAAACGAATGACTCTTATGAGCTGGTTCTTTTTAATTTACAGCGTGAAACATACAGCACGACCAGTGTAATTAGATTCCAAATGAATGACTCCTATGAGCCAATTCTTTCGAATCTACAGTGTGAAACACAGCACGACCAGTGCAGTCCGATTCCAAACAAATGACTCTTATGAGCCGGTTCTTTTGAATCTACATCATGAAACACAGCACGACCAGTGTAGTCTGATTCTCAAACAAATGACTCTCATGAGCTGTTTATTTTGAATCTACAGCACAAAACACACAGCATGACCAGTGTAGTCTGATTATGAAACAAATGACTCTTTTGAGCCGGTTCTTTTGAATCTACAGATCTACAGCACGAAACACACAGCGCGACCAGTGTAGTCCCATTATGAAACAAATGACTCTTATGAGCCGGTTCTTTTTAATCTACATCGTGAAACACAGCACGACCAGTGTTGTCTGATTCTCAAACAAATGACTCTTATGAGGATTCTGCCTCAAATTGTAGCTGCCTTTGAAAGCAGTCGACAGCAAGGCAGCTCATTAGGTTTTGAAACAGAGCCACTGTATATACATTTAGTTGATATTACAGTAAGGTAATAAAAACAAGCAACAACAGCAATGCTGCTTAAAATATATGCACTGGAAATGTTAAATGTATGACAAGAAAAACAGACACTCGTGTTATCAGCATGGATTCCCGAGCAGTCATTTAAACGGCAGCTTCCTCCGTTCCTCAGCAGGACGCCGGTTGCCATGACAACACCAATTACACACACACCAGCCAATGATTCAGGTTCCCTGGTGCCTAGATGGCTTTCATTCTCTCTCAAGCTAAGATGCACACTTATTCACTGCTACTGACCCAAAAACTCCCCCATCACTTCCTGTCTGGGTCTCCTTGAATAGAGAGCAGTGAAAAGGAAATGACACGTGGTAATGGCTTTGTTTTGAAAGTCTCAATCTGATGGTTACCAAAGAAGCATCTCTTGTACACTAGCAACCCTTACACACTATTGGAGCGCTTTCGATGCACTGGAGTGTTCAGAACAATGGACGGCTTTCTGGTTATGTCAGTTTCTCTTTTCCTTTATCCAGCTCTCTCTCTGTCTCTCTGATGTTATGATGTGAATCAGTACCACACGGCCATTTTCTACCCATCAACATGTGGGGAGGGGTGGCCAGCCATGTTGACAAGTCTAAAATTGAAACAATATCGCTACTAGGGCTGGGCGATATAGCTAAAACTATTATATCTCTATATTTTATTAGTGTTTTGACAAATACATAAACTGTATATCGAGATATTTACAGAATAGATTTTCTTTGAAATAGCTTAAAAGATTGTTTTGTTTTTTTGCACTCAGAGGAACCATCATTTTAATCAAACAGCCATTGTTGCCAAGCAGATTCAAAATGTTTGAGGTCAAGGTCATAATCAAGGCATGTTTTCCACACTAAATGACCACAAAGAAAAATGATATTTGTTTCATTTAAATGCACTACTATAATAAAAATATAGTACTACAAAAGCAATACTTACCTACATTCATTTTTACGAAAACATTGTAATATACTGTATGTTCAATTCCACACAGAGACTTCCATGAACATGTTTGAGTGATAATGCAAACAAAGAGTTGAATCAGAGTTTTGACTTTCAGTCCTTTTGAGCATATTCACAAAAATGAATGAAAATGTACCTACTCTAATCACATTTCTGCTGCTGAAGTTTAAATGAGAGATGTTATTAAAACATCCCTTTGTGTCTTAATACTCTCAAGGGGGGGGGGGGCTGGATAGCTCAACAAGTATTGACGCTGACTACCACCCCTGGGGCCACAAGTTAGAATCCAGGGCATGCTGAGTGACTCCAGCCAGGTCTCCTAAGCAACCAAATTGGCCCGGTTGCTAGGGAGGGTAGTGTCACATGGGGTAACCTCCTCGTGGTCTCAATTAGTGGTTGTCGCTCTCAATGGGGCACGTGGAAAGTTGTGCATGGATCGCGGAGAGTAGCATGAGCCTCCACATGCTGTGAGTCTCCACTGTGTCATGCACTGCGAGCAACGTGATAAGATGTGCGGATTGACGGTCTCAGAAGTGGAGGCAACTGAGACTTGTCCTCCGCCACCCGGACTGAGGTGAGTAACCGTGCCACATCGAGGACCTACTAAGTAGTGGGAATTGGGCATTCCAAATTGGGGAGAAAAAGGGGATATATATATATATATATATATATATATATATATATATATATATATATATATATATATATATATATATATATATATATATATATATATATATATATACACACACACACACACACACACTCTCATACTCGCAGGTCGCGAGACAAGGAAAGATCGCAAAATTAGTCTATGATATGCTCTTTAGGAAACCTAATGGTTTGATCATCCTAATATTCACAATGTTGCTTAATTTTATATCACAAGGAAAATCTTTACTAATATATCATGAATATTTGATATATTGTCCATCCCTACCTTTTCATTTACAAAGCAACTTATACTATGTTATCTTATCAGCAGGTTCAGCTCATAAACAGGCAAAACATCCATCCAAAATATCTTTGTTGTTGTTTCTAGGCATCTTTAAGAAATAAAAATTCATTAGTATGTGAATTAAGTTTATTTTATTGTATTTTTATTTTTACCATACTCGCCAATTGTTTTTCTGCTAAAGTATGTAACTTTTTCAGTGTTAAAATACTTCCTCCTATCCCAGCTTAATATGCAGAGACAACGATAAGCGAGGGTTATTTTTTTCAAAAACTGTAATCACTGTGTCTCTGCGGCACTATAAAAATTCATGTGTTTGTTTTGAGTGACCCGCTTAGACCCCACCCAACAATGTTACTCAACCACTGGCGTGAGTTGGGGGTGGGACTAGCTGACTGTTTGAACAACAACAGATGAGGGCAAGTGTATCTGCCTGCAAGACGACAAGGAACAACCCCTACAGGGCACGCCGACTCCAAGTAATGCACCCCTTGGAACATAAAGCAATTCTTTTGGCTAAAATAACTTTTAAAATCCTATGCCGTTGCTGTATGATTCATGTTGTCTTAACTGTGTAAATTTGACAAAGAATAACTTTAAAATGATATGTCACCTATCATATTATTTAAACCGAAGATAAAAATGGTGACATTAAAAATGTTCTGTTCTGTTTCTGTTTTCCAGTTAACCGGTTAGCCTATTAGCTTAGCATATGCTAGCTCCTTCTCCCTTCACCACCTTCACATACTGGCTGTATGATTGTATTAAATAGAAATTTTACGTTGCGGAATAATTGTTTTATGTTTGTGGTTAGGGTTAGGTTTAGAGGTAGGGATAGGTATAGGGTTGCTGTGGGACTCAAATAAACACAACAAACACAGCGAATGAATGTGACATCTAACTGTTGCAAAACTTTAGCATTTTGCCTGTTATTTGAAGGGGGCGTAAATTTTAGTAGGCGTACCTTGTAGAGGGTGTGTCTTGTAGTAGTCTTGCTGGACGCAGGCGGACCCTTCTTGATAAGGGGCGTATTCGGAAAGTTGTTTTGAAAATGTTTCTTTTTGCAATTCCATACGGTGGCGCTAGTGTCACAGAAATAGCAAACTTCAGCTTTAATTCTTCTATTTAAACTTGTGTATTATTTGAACTGTAATTTTACAGTTGTTTTAGGGCTTCGGGGTATACAGTGTTATCTCGTCATGGCAACAAAGTTGTAAATGTATATATAACTACACAAAAAGGGTTAATAAGCAATTTTATCACACTAAAATTATGTTAGCACACACATTGTTTACGTATTGTGCCAATACTTTTTAAACGGTGAGTATTTTAACGTTTATGGCTTGGCCCCATTCACTTCCATTGTAAGTGCCACATTGTAACCTCAAAATGAGCTTTTTATAAAGAAAAGGAGGGAAAATATTCAAGTAAATATATTTTTTGGGTTATCAACATTATGCTGTCGAACCCAGAATATTCCTTTAAGTTTATTTTTGTTACCCTATTGGTAAATAGTTTTTTCTTGCTTTAAACCTCTTTTTCTTGCATAAATCTCACTAAATTGTATTAGAGTTATTTAAAATAAATAAATAAAAACAATTTACCAATTTGAAATCAATGCATTTAATTCAATAGATAATAAGTAAATATATATAGTTTAAATGATTTTTATATATTTTTGTTGGAAAATGAATCCTGATTAAGAAAGGGATATTTTGCTTTTGTTTCTCTAAATTTAAGTACTTGGGGATTAAAAAAATAGTCCTTGACAGTGACATGTGCCAGATAAGGAGCTGTGACAAATCTCCAAATGATGCCTGATTTCCTGCCCTGTTGTGCTCTAACAATATAACCACTGCACAAAGAAAATTCCTTGCACGGGTTTGTCCTCTGTCATCACCCTGAAGACCAGTTAATACTTAAACACATTCAACCCTACACTAGGATTTTGACTGAGGATTAGATTGACTACAAACATTTTCAGAGTGTTATTATTGTTTAGTAGTCTCTGCTAAAGCAAGCATCAATATTACTATTGCAAATTCTTAAGGGCTATGGATATGAACAACTCCTGTATTGTTGCTACAGATACCCAGTGAGCATAGCAACAGGTTGGAGCAACATAAAGCGACACAAGAGACACTCTCTCACACAGATAACACTTATAGTTCTGATTAAACACAAAATAAGATAATGTGTCATCAAAATGTAAACCATTGCATTGACACAGGATGAGAGGGAATTCCTCTAATTCTCTGAATCATTTGAAACAAACACTTGTTAAGCTGACAGAGGAGTTGATCCGTAGATCGTACCACCATGCGCTGAGTCAGATCCGGCGCTCCTGCCAATACATTTGAATGGCTGCAATTAAGCAGATTATACTGCTCGTGCAGAGAATAGACGGAGTGGGTGGAGAAAGAGAGAGGGACATATAAAAAACAAAGAGAAAAAGAGAGAAAAACATCTCTGTCCAGATCATGTTTACAAAGAAACAGGATTCAAGTAGAGGTGCATTATAGTCTTTGTATCTCAGTCATTATATGTTGGTATTTCATACATCTGTTCAGTGTATGTATACCTACAAATATGCTAAACTGGTTTTATTCAAGCCAAAAATTGCATATAATATGTCTGAATCAACCTGAGTACATTAGGTTACACAAACAAAAGCCCTTTTTAAGGATTACGTCAGTTAATAGTTAAAAGGTGCCAATTGCACATTTTCGCTTTCTCACAGTGTAATAAAATATTAAGTAGAACAGATAAAGATTCATATATCTGAATGATCTCCATGTAGATAAATGATGTAGGACTGTCTTTGTTCAATACCACTATCAATTCTTACCCCTGTGGAAAACTATACACAAAGAGAAGAACCTGTTCAGGAGTCAGTGTCTAAGCATGGATGCTCTTGGTTTTCCCCCTAAAAAAGTGTACCATAAAATCCCAAAACAAACCCATGCCACCCTGAAAACACCCCTTCCACTCACCCCTTTCACACCTCAGTCAACACAGCCACTTACTAATAAAAACAACCACAATTTACTCTTCCACATGATATTTAAGCCTTAAGCGCTTTACTGAAGAAATCTGGGTGTGTTAAAAGAGGTTTCTTGTTACCTTTTTGCCCTTCTTCTTGCGCTGTGCCTGTTTGCTGGTCCCTTTCTCCTTGGCGTCTTCGCTCATCTTGTATAAAAAGATCCGTTAGTGATTTAATCCAACATGTAGAAGGCTATTTCGGTTCAGAACTCCAGAAAAGTCCAGAAGAAGCGAGCCGCACTAATACCTGGCACCCTCTTGTTCTCGAATGTCAACACACACTCACACAACTCTCCTCAAACAGCATTTGAGCTGCTTGGGTATTTAGGTTGGTGCCAGCTCCTACACACGCCACAGGTCAATTAGAGGGAGTAGGAGGAGAGAAGAAACCAGAGGAGCTTTTATTGGTGTGAGTAGAGAGAGATCCGTGGGCTGGTTCTGGCCTGGCTGCCCACCTCTCTCTATCTCTCTCTCTCTCTTTGTCCAACACTGTTGGTTCTACTGATTCACCAGTACTGAACTCACAGACTAAATGGTGCTGATGAAGACATGCTCGCTCCCCAGCAGCCAAACATAGAGAGGGAGGGGGAGAGAGAGAGAGAGAGAGAGAGTGGAAAAAGAGGGCGGCTGAAAAGAGCGAAGATAAAACAATTGCCATGGAGAAACCCCCCTGTACAAATAAGAGGCTGTGAGAAATGGTTAATTAATGGTTGATTAAAGCCTGCTGATGGGGACTGCATCCACTTCATCTCGTGCTGATATTGGCCATTAGCAAAATGCATTAGGTCCATGAAGTAAAGGAAGACTTATATATGTGAACCCAACTGGGGTCGGGTTACTGGCTGGTTAGTCTTGCATGCCAGACTTTTGACTAATAGCATAAAGTCTCGTCCAGATCGCAGCTTATTCTAGACAAGAATCATCCGCCTGGAGGAGTCTGATATCAAATAAAAATAAATAAATAAAATTTTTGCAAAATTATATTACGTGGTTTCTGAGGTGAAATGTCCACTGTGTGGCGCTAAAAGCAAGTAAAATTTTCTCCAAAACAGATGAAGTTTTTAAGGTTAATTAAAAACTCTACTTCCCTACCCTAAACCTTAAACCTAAACCTAACCGAAAGTTTCATAAAAAGCAAATGTGACATGATAAACACAATTGCTAAAGCTACCATGTCATTTTGTGGTGTTTATATGACACGTTCGCTTCACATGTTGACTTGCGTCCTCTTCAAGACTCGTAACTCGATTGCACGAGCATCAGTTGAGCCACCGCGCAATTTGATTGTGTTAAAACATGCTTGTAAATGTACTATAGTTGGTTGTGTAATGCAAATGTTAAAATGTATCGGCATACAAATCATGCACTACAGTAAATGTGTTTTGATGTCATAAGATAGCATTGTGTGAGGAACAGGACGGAAAGTATGTTTTTTTTTTAACTGATAATGTGCCATTTTACTCGTGATTTGTGTGAAAGTGATTAAAAGTCATTGTTGTTGTAGCGCCTCTAGTGTTCATTCCACCAGGAAACTGCCACAATACATACAATTAGCCACGTATAGTACAAATAATTTTGTTCAAATTTAGGTATAGTAATGTGTTTCTATTAGACCAGGTAGACAGGACGAGACTGTCAGACTGACATGAAAAGCACCAATCATAGTTTGTTTTGTTTTTATGTGCCATTTATGGTCTGCTTTATCTGAAGTAGATTATAAGACAATAATACACCAGCATGAAATGATGATTAGTTACAAGTAATAAGTAGGAATGTCATAAAATATTGATATATCGATTATTGATCGGCACGTTATTTTATGGATATATTTTTGAGGCATCAATATATTCAAATTAACCGACATTTAAATTAGATGCCCAATTTGCGTGCTTTCCAATTCACTCAGTTGGTCTCTGTTTAATAGTCTGGCGTAATAGCGTTGGGAGACCACAAGAGGCCATTTACTGAAGCTGGTCGCAGTCACGATCACACACAAACACAAACACACACACAGGATGAGCTGAAGCGGCGCGAATGGCAGTCCAAAGTAACAAAGATTTTTGTAATTCTTCAAGAATCAACAATGAAGTGATGTTGATGGGCTTGGAGGTTAGTGAAACTGGTGTAACTGCACAACGATTATTATGCAATTTCTCTGTATGTAGCCATGAATAGGTCTTTCATTCAAGCTGTCAAACCACAAAAATACATACTTGTTACTGAAAATACATTGTGTAGGCTCTATGAAAGATACTTAAACACAATATATCCAGTTATACTAGAGTAAATAATCTTGCACTCCGTGGCACTTCAGAAAGTTTGTAACTTTAGTTGCTACTAAGTTACTGGGCAAATTCCAGTGATTAATTTCTCCTCAAAAGTGCTCATTGTATCAACCCGGTACCTTGTAAACATGACTTAAAATTTGTTTAACTTACCCCGGGAAGTAGCGTAAAGCAAGGCAATCTCATTGGAACTGCCATTTTTGTGTAATATTAATTAGCTGGAGTATATCTATGAGATCTCAGAAAAGAACCAGCATGAAAGCTGGTAAGCATGTAATTAGATTTTTCCAGTTTGCACAGCAGAATGGGATAAGAAGTTAAATGGAAAAAGAAGGAGAAAGTGCACCGTGATGTGGAACAAAATTATTACACAACATTTCGAGCAAAGAGAAGGTCATCTGCACATAAACACTCAAAGGGGAGCTTACAAGGCAAATACTTTAAAGAAACTGGTGAACAGCTAAAGCAGAATACTATAAGCAGTGTTGGGTGTAATGCATTACTAAGTAATTAATTACTGTAATTAAAAAAACATTTTTCATTGAAAAAAGTAAGGGATTACTCTTAATTTTTCTGTAATTGAATTAGTTACTTCTGATGTAATTGCGTTAAATATTGTATAGACTCTAGAACAATTCTATATAAAACAACAGTGAATTTAAAATCAAAATTTAAAGTCTAAATGTTCAAATGTATGTTTTCTAATTTAATGCAGCCCCCTTAAATTCTTTGGCCAGTTCATGAATAATTGATTTGAATTTAAATGATTTATTTGAAAGAATTAAAAGAACAGTTTCATGTTTATCCTTGTATTTTTCATCTGGTCGAGTTTGATAAGGGTTTTAGAAAGTAATTAGTAATAAGTAATGCAATTACTTCTCAGAAAGAGTAATTAGTACAGTAATCCAATTACACTGTAGAGAATGTAATTAGTAGTTAGTAATGAATTACTTTTTTAGAGTAACTTACCCAACACTGACCATAAGCCTGCTAATTTAAAGGGACAGTTTACCCAAAAACGCAAATTCTCTCATTATTTACTCACCCTCATGCATCCCATGTATGACATTCTTTCTTCTGCAGAACACAAATGAAGATGTTTTGAAAAATAAATTAGCTCTGTAGGTCCATACAATGCAAGTAAATGGTGGCAAGACCGTGCAAGCTCCAAAAAGCACATAAAGGCAGCATAAACGTAATCCATACGACTCCAGTGGTTTCATATATGTCTTCTAAAGTGATGCAATTGCTTTGGGTGAGAAACAGATCAATATTTATAGCTTTTTTTTTTTTTACTATAAATCTCCACTATTGATCCGTTTCTCACCCACACCTATCATATCGCTTCTAAAGACATAGATTTAACCACTGGAGACTTATGGAATACTTGTATGCTCCTTTATGGCTTTTTGGAACAGGAAAGGTCTGATCACCATTCACTTGTAAAGTTAGGACATACAGAGCTGAAATATTCTTCTTAAAATCTTCATTTGTGTTCAGCAGAAAGAAAGCCATACACATCTGGGATGGATGAGAGTGAGTAAATAATGAGAGAATTTTCATTTTTGTGTGAACTATCCCTTTAAGCACTACTGTTACAAATATCAAAACACAATAGAAAAAAATTGTGAAATATTGGTCAACTTTCCCAAGTGGGTTGTTAGACAATTAGTCGACCAAGTTATAGGTAGTTCACAGAAAGAAAGAAAAAACAAAAAGAAGTGAAAATTCGGTCATCTTTTATTCACCATGTTATTCTAAACCTATATGACTTTGTGAAGCACAAAAGGAGATGTTAGGCAGAATGTTTATAATGCACTTTCCCATACAATGGAAGTGAAAGGGGATGGAGGCTGACCACAAAAACACATCAATAATATCAAGCATTATTGTTTCGTTCGAGTGTCTCATTCTTGACATCAAACCTGGTGCAACACATCCTAAGGCATCAGAATGCAAACGATATTTAAGCACTTCAGTTAAGGGAATATTTTTAGTCTTAATTAATGACTTCAATTTTGGTCTGTTCCTCAAGTTTGACAGCCCAGACCCCTTTAACTTGCCTCATAGGAAAAGAGCAGGATGAACATTCTGCCTAACATCTTATTTTGTGTTTCACAAAAAAGTCACACAGGTTTGGTAAATATGAGGGTGAGTAAATGATGACAGACTTTTCATTTTTGGGTGAACTATCCCTTTAGTCTATTTATAGTCGCTGTATTACTTCAAGCTGACATGTCAAATTGTCAAAATGCTTAAAAGAAAAACTATAAAACTATAAAAAGTCACTGATGTAACAATGCTGTCCAATGACCTACACATCCCTGTCTCTTCTTGGCCAGTATAGAGCCATTTACTATTCAAGAACAGAACAAATGCAATCTGATTCCACAACAATGGACTTATTCTCAATGAGTGTATCTCAGAGGCAGAACTCTGTAGAAAATGTCTGCCCTCATATGAGTCCTGCCCTGTGGACTTAGTGGTTTGTGGTCCTAGTCACTATGAATACTGGCTATTTACCACTGTAGTGTTGTGATAGTGCAGCTGTATGTCCATTATGGTTTAGAAATGAAAACAGGTATGAGAGAAGCCTCTTTAGAGAAGCCCCCTCTGCTGGTCATCCCATGCCATGTCATAAACAACACCGCCCTAGCCTTATACAGACATCACGAATATGATAAGATCTGCCTGTTTGGATGGCTGGATAAGTGAATGGTACAAGAAGCACTGTCCGATCACATGGTGACATGACTTGTCTGATGTCATTGCAGAATGGTCTGATTATTCAATCCACCTATGATGAATATGTCAAATACTTTCTGGTTTAAGCACAGGTAGCGTTTTGCTACATATTGACACATATTGTTACCAGGGCTGGGCAATATTTTTCAGCACTGTCATGATATTCGAGATATCTTGATGTCTATGTATCTGCTATGACGTTTTTTTAAAGGGTGTTTCAAAATTATTCAAAATGTTTAATGTAAAAAATAAGATCCTGTGGTTAAAAATAAAGGCTTTTTTTTTTTTTTTTTTTTTACACAGTTATTCACTAAATGAGCACAATGAATAATAATTTTAAGCATTTTCATTTATATGCACCAACAGATCCAAATCGCAATGTTACCTAAGCCTACATATTTACATTTACCCTTTAAACTAAAAAGAAGAAAAGAAAAAAAAAAACTACAACTAAAAATTAATCTTAGCAGAAATGCTTGAATAATGACAAATTCTAATGTCATGACTCATGACTATAAACTTGGTTCCACTGACATGGAGAACAATACTGTATGAAACTGCTTTATAGAGAACAGGCCACTTTTTCCTAAAGTAATACAACACAATTCTGAACTACTGTACATTGCATGCCACGTATATCAACGTTGGCACTTTTTTTTTTTTTTTTTTACTTTAGCACAAAACTAGCAAATAAAATGATTGAACACAGCTCTCTATAAATGTATGAAGCAGCTCTTTTGCTTAAAGCTTTTTCTAGTCTTTTCTCTGACTGATTTCTCCAGGTATTACAGTATTTCAGCATGCAATGTAAAAGTATTTGACTGAATGTGCAAACAAAGACAGCAAACACACTTAAGAGCACAAATCTAATGACAGAAAAGCATTAAGGAGCTCAGTTCAATTTATGACACACAACAACTTTTAAAAACCCTTACTACTGACTGTAATCCCATGAGAAGGATATTTCAGCATGTTTGTAGTTTTAGCACAAAATCCAGGGTGTGTAGAGAGTGTGTTGAGTTATACACACCTCTTGTCATGTAAACCACTCACTAAGAATACAATAACAACAGTAACATAATTTATAGTTAGCTCAAAGGTTTATTTAAAGTTTAAGAGCCTTTAAACAGAGGAGTGGACGGCAGTATATCCACCTGCTGTCATATTACTATGTGGAATGTCATATAGCCATCGCAAACTGATAAAATGCTGCTTTTAAGGGTACCAATCTCAAGATGAACCAGGAATCAACATTAAGAATGACCTGATTGAGCCAGTGCTTTCCTTTTTACATTCCAACAATTTAATATTTTCAATCATGAATGTTTTTATGTATTGCATTAATGTATTAAAATTTGTATGCCTTAAAATGTAAACATTTGGTTTTCTATGATGTTACATTGTTGTTTTGCAAACTGTGCTAAAGTACATACTGTATGTAATGTATGTTATCTAGCTGGCTGACATAGATTTAGGTTTTGTCTAAATTGTGAGAATGACTTGTGATATTCTTGGAAGCATCAGTTAGAATGGGTCAAAAATTAAAATCAGCAATGTTTTGCACCATATGTACCATCATCTGCAGCAAAGGTGTTTATGAAGTTTACAACTCATGAGTTACATTACAGCTGTAAAATTTCAGGCTATTATAGCAAATTAAAAACTATATAAAAAAAAGTTTTTTGTTTGTTTTTGTTACAGTATATAAAATATTTTCAATTTATATATAATTATTATGATATATAATTATGTATAATAATTAGTGCTGTCAGTTGATAATTTTTTTATCGTGATTAATCGCATAATTTTTTGTAGTTAATCGCGATTAATCGCAGATTTTAAAAGTGCTAAAATTTGACACTATATATACTTCTTTTCTTGTCAAAAGTCACTTATTTCCATTTTAGGAAAGAAAACAAAACAATATGTAGCAATATAATGCTTTATCAACATTTTTCAAACAAAGCCTTCCAAAATATAAAGATGGAAATGCACTAAAATAGCGCCAATTCAAGTAACATTAAATGTTTCCCAAAGTCTAAGTGGAAGTTTGACTAATTGAAAGAACTAGTCCCCTCATAAGTTGCATATCTTAACATCTGCTTCCTCCAACCACCAGAGGGAGCCCTCACCTGAATACTGATCACACTCCATTTTCTTCTACAGTCATTTCCTGTTTGCTATGTATAAATAGCCATGCCTACCATTGTTACTTTGCGAAGTATTGCCAGTCTTACTGAGCGTTTTCTCCATTGCGATTGCTTCATGTTATGACCTTTTGCCTATTTACTGGACTTCACGTTTATTGGATTGTTGTTTTTGTCTTGTTTGCCCATTTGGACTGTCTATCTTTGATCTTTGACTTTTGCCTGTATTTTTTTACCATCCCTTTGCTTGTTGATTTGGATATTAAACTTCTGCAAATGGATTCAAACCCATCACCAAGCCTAAGTTCATTACAGAATACTTCGCCTGAAATGAATCCAGCAGAAGTATCACAGTTCCAGGCAGCCTACGCATACCAGAGTGAGATGCTACAAGGGTTTCAAGGCCAACTCACCAACCTACGAGCAGCCAACGAACATCTAACCCAGTACATTCAATCGCTCCCATTAACCAGAGCTGAGTCAGTAAGATTTGTGCTACCCGATAAATTTGATGGTACTGCTGATAAATACCAAGGCTTTCTACGTCAATGTAGAATTTACTTTTCTAATCAACCAGAAGCGTTTCATCAAGACACTATTAAATGTTCATTTATGATGACTCTGCTCACTGATAAAGTGCTGGATTGGGCATCGGCTGTGTGGGACAATGATAATCAGATACAAACCTCTTTTGACTATTTTGCCCAGCAAATTCAAGATGTCTTTCAGTATCCTGCGGGAGGGCAGGATATTTCAGTACAGCTG
Organism: Myxocyprinus asiaticus; assembly: GCF_019703515.2. NCBI lineage: Eukaryota > Metazoa > Chordata > Actinopteri > Cypriniformes > Catostomidae > Myxocyprinus > Myxocyprinus asiaticus. The sequence continues at coordinate 8,695,092 of NC_059375.1, read as the reverse complement.
TTGCACATACGCCAAGGCAATCGATCAGCAGCAGAGTACGCCATCCAATTCAGAACGCTAGCAGCTCAGAGTGGGTGGAATGATGTGGCACTAAAAACAGTGTTTCGAGAGGGACTTAACCATGAACTACAAGCAGAGTTAGCATGCAAAAATGAGACCATAAACTTATCACAGTTTATCACCATGGCTATTAAACTGGATAACCTAATGCGTAATAACCCCAGCTCCAAACAGCCCAAAATGGCTTCCGTTTCCACACAAGATGCTGCTTTCTCTATGCCTCAGTCCACAGAACCCATGCAAATCGGCTATACTAGAGTTTCACTAGAAGAACGACATCGTCGTCTACAGGAACCTCTATGCTTTTACTGTAGTCAACCCAACCATCACATCAATACCTGCTCCAACAAAGTCAACAGCACCTTAAAGAAAAGGGTGAGTAATGAATACTCTCTCACTCACCTTCATCATAATTTCACTCTATCCGTCTCCATTGAGGTTTCTAATATGACACACTGTTTCAGCACTAGTGGATTCAGGGTTGCAGTCAATTTAATCCATAATGATCTCGTTCAGGAACTCAAAATCCCTACAATGCAATGCATCCCTTCAATTAATATTACAGCAGTTGACAACGAACCCATAGGACAGGGCATAACACAACAAACTGTCCCAATCACTCTACAAATTGGACTATTTCACACTGAGAAGATCTCACTCTACGTTATCTCGTCTCCCAAGAACCAGATCATTCTCGGCCATCCATGGCTAGCTATCTATGACCCTAGCATTTCCTGGAATCAAGGTGAACTCAGTAAATGGTCTCATTACTGCCAAGAACACTGTTTTAACTCAAAGATCACGTTACCATGTTTTACCATGAGCGTGGAAAGCCCAGTGACTCACAACACTACAGCTATTCCAATTGAATACTCAGAATTCTCTGAGGTCTTCAGCAAGGCAAAGGCAACCCAACTACCTCCCCAACATCCATGGGATTGTGCCATTGAACTTCTCCTGAATTCTGCACCTCCCAAAAGCAAAGTTTATCCCTTGTCACGTCCTGAGACTCAGGCTATATCCGTCCCTCTACATCTCCAGCAGCAGCAGTGTTTTTCTTTGTGGAGAAAAAAGATGGCGGACTAAGACCATGCATTGATTACAGAGGTCTCAATACAATCACAATAAAGAACAGATTTTCACTTCCACTCGTCCCTTCAGCACTAGAACAACTCTGTGAGGCACGTATCTTCACCAAACTAGATCTTCGAAGTGCCTATAACCTCCTTCGTATCAGAGAAGGGGATGAATGGAAGACTGCCTTCCTCACCACTAGGGGGCACTGAGTATCAGGTCATTCCATATGGCCTTGGTAATGCGCCTTCTGTCTTCCAGTCGTTCATCAGTGAAATCTTCAGAGACATCTTGAACCAGTTCGTCATTGCATACATTGATGGTATCTTAATCTATTCCCAAACAAAACAAGAGCACATCCAACATCTCAAGACAGTCCTAACCCAGCTCCAACAGAACCAACTCTACATTAAAGCTGAAAAATGTGAGTTCCATACGACCAGTACCACGTTCTTGGGATACATCTTCAGCCATCAAGGTGTGGAGATGGACCTATCCAAAGTTAAAGCAGTCACCGAATGGCCACAACCTACCACCATCAAAAACTTCAACGATTTCTTGGTTTTGCAAACTTCTACCAAAGATTTATCAGGAATTACAGCATCATTGCAGCTCCACTAACATCACTACTCAAGGACAAACCCAAGAAACTTCAATGGAACGAATCGGCTAACACTGGCTTCAACATCCTTAAAACCAGCTTCACTATTGCACCCATCCTTAAGCATCCAGACCCAAGCTTACCTTTCATCATTGAAGTAGATGCTTCCGACTGTGGAATTGGGGCTGTTCTCTCTCAAAGACACGGTACACCAGGCCGAATGTATCCATGTGCCTTCTATTCTAGAAAACTCACGGCTGCTGAAAGAAACTACAATGTGGGTAATAAAAAACTACTTTCCATGAAAGCTGCAATGGAGGAATGGAGACACTGGCTAGAGGGAGCGGAACATCCATTTCAAGTTATCACCGACCATGAGAACGTTAGTCTTTGTTTTTTACCAGATTCCAGTTCACAGTTACCTACCATCCTGGAAGCAAGAACAGCAAGGCAGACACTCTCTCTAGAAGGTATGTATACATTCAAAATAACCAAGTCTCTATCCTTCCCCCATCAGTGGTTGTAGCCCCCATTCGCTGGGATATCATGGAAGAGATCCAATGGGCACAACAAACCCACCCTGCATCTTGCCCCGAAACCACGGAACCTGAACCTCCACCACCTTTGGAGACTGATGGAGCCCCAGCATATTTGATAAAGAAAATCATGGATTCAAGAAGAAGAGGGGGCCAGATGCAATATTTGGACTGGGAGGGTTACGGACCAGAGGAGAGATCCTGGGTAACTGCCAGGGACATTCTGGATCCTTCCATTATCCACGATTTCCACCAAACACACCCTGATCGCCCAGACCAAGGGGACGCCCCAGTCAAAGAACACAGAGAGGTATGTAACATCTGCTTCCTCCAACCACCAGAAGGAGCCCTCACCCGAATACTGATCACACTCCATTTTCTTCAACAGTCATTTCCTGTTTGCTATGTATAAACAGCCATGCCTATCCATTGTTACTTTGCGAAGTATTGCCAGTCTTACCTGCCTTACTGAGCGTTTTTTCCACTGCCATTGTGATTGCTTCATGTTATGACCTTTTGCCTGTTTACTGGACTTCACATTTATTGGATTGTTGTTTTTGTCTTGTTTGCCCATTTGGACTGTCTATTTTTGATCTTTGACTTTTGCCTGTATTTTTTGACCATCCCTTTGCTTGTTGATTCGGATATTAAACTTCTGCAAATGGATTCAAACCCACCACCAAGCCTGAGTTCATTACACATATTCATTGCAATGGGCATTAAATCTCTTAAACTCTCCTCCTCCACAATATTAACCTGCCGGTAGATTGTGGCTCTCTGCTTGGTTACAGCAATCGTGAAGCTGTGTTCATGATTCGCATCAGAGCGTCAACGCCTGTGCCGCTTTGAACTCGCCATAAAAAGTGCTTGCAAACATACATACTTACAAAGGCTGAAAAATACTTGATTTCCGTCACAAGTCCCATCTGGGCTTGTTTTGTATATCAAAACAAGCCCTACAAAGAGCTCCTTTCTCCATAATTTTATCACTGACAGGGAAGTGCTGTCAGAGATTCTTTTATTTATCGAGATAACAACCTTCGTGGCTTTATCATAGGATAGTAACTGTGAACTAGTGTGTTACGACAGTACCGCCCATAGAATGTCAATGGGACTGCCGCATTATGCTGTTTTGTTAGGCTTGTAGGCTCATCTTGGTAGAAGTGCTGTGGCACTGTGGCTTGTGCATCAGTGTAATGACTCTGGGTGGACACGTTACAAAGGCGTAATCACACAACTAATTTTAAGTAATCGCATGCATTAACACATTGATTCTGACAGTTCTAGTAATAATATAATTATAAATTATTATATTAAATTATATGATAATAAAATAAAACAGTATATTATGTATAAATATATAATATACATAAACATTTATTTGACCCTTTTAAAAATATGTTGCCAAAAATAACTAAATTGATAATTATACATTTATCTTTTGTGATGGGCCAATGAAAATGTTAGCAAAAAACAAAACTGCTTGACAAAAAAATGCTTTTTGGTCAAATACAAAACTAACCAAGAAAAAATGCAGCAAAAATTGGAAGAGTCAGGAAACACTGGAGTACAAGTATTTGCAGAAACCTTGTGGTGCTACAGTGTTAAGTCATCAAGGGGCACAGAAAACTGTTAATCACGGCATTCGCTGTAACGAGGTCATTAACTGCATGCCCTTATGACAGAAAAATTACAGAACAACTGACAAACAGCTAATCAGAATACCATGTGCATGACAAAATATATCTCTCCAGTATCAATCATTAGCAGTTTACACATGTGGCAAATTTCTATCACAAATCCCTAATCGGTTTCATTACACACTTTCACACGACAGTACTACAATCTGTAATGAGGGCTCAACATAAATAATAAATTAAGTTAATATACAGTGTAGATTGTAAATATTAATATGTAGTCTACAGGTGGCAGCATTGTGGAAGTTATGTGGCGTGTGTGTCACGTTGAGAGTAAGGTTAAATAATAGAATGATCCAAAACTGAAAGTAAACCAACTTACTAAAAAAAAAAAAAACATACATTATAAAACTAGTCAAGACATTCGGTTTGGAAAACAAGTTAAATTAAGACTAGAAATTGACCAATTTATATCACTAATACTTTGATAAATGTCTGATATTTGCCACAACGTATTTGTCCTTAAGCACAATAAAAGCTATTGCACAGCTTTCAGAAATGTATGAACATGGGCCCAATGAACTGCCTATTTAGACAGTTATACATTTATTTGAAATAAAATACATGTATTTATTTCATGGTGAACAAAGCAAGAATAAGTGTCATAATAATTTATTCAAAACCAAAAAATAACAATAAGAATACTTTAATTAAAAATAGACCATTCTATCCAATATTTGTGTGTGGTAAGTATGTTTTGGCTTATTAAGAGTACTACATTATTAGCATAGCAACATGCTAACATCAAACGTTGCTCATGTATCGCAGAGTTGCTGCCATGTAGAGCGTTCCCATTCAGTCATTTTTGCAGGGCAGTTCATTAGGTTTTGGAACTCTGCTATAAGTTGCCTCCAAAGTCGCATACCTCTGCACTATACTACGCCATTCTAAGTGCAAGTATGGCAAGTAGTATAGTATGTTGCATTGAAAGAAATGCATTAAAAAAATTATACTACGAGAACCAGGATGATGTACTACTTTAAACAGAATAACAGAGTGTGGAATGCTGGTCACGTCATGCAGTCGTGACCTCAACAGTCATGACTTTTCCTACATAGCAGAAGGGGGGAATTACGGGGCGGTGATGCTGACCTGACAAAACAACTGTAATGAATAAAGCTTCTGTAAAGGCAGCACCTTACAAATGTGAGTTGAATGTTTTACCATCCCTCCACATTGTGTGAATATGTACTGTATATAATTAATTATTTCATGCTAAAGGCAATGCATCAAGAACAGTTGAACCATCACTTCCTTCAGCTGTTAAACAGTAAATGCTTCTGTGTAGTAAGAAAAAAAAAACTTCAATGTTTCATTTGGGATAGTACTACACATTGAAAATTCATATTACACTAGATGGCAGAGTGCATAGTGTGTAGTGTAAGTGCATAATTTGGGACACAGCTATTGGGTTTGTTCCAATTGCACGCTGCTTCAATCTCCACTCCCTAATTTCCAGGAAAACTGCCTGCTTACTGTAAGACTCCAAGAGAGGTGTGTGAAATAGTCAACAATATTAGACAGCCCAGAGGTAGTTTTGGAGGAGAAACTAAAACAAAGAGAGCTATGCTTCACAAATGACTTTGATTGGCATTTGTGATGAAAGAGAAAGAATTCTACATTAGGTTAGACAATGACAATAATTACTCCAGTGCAAGATGGTATTGTAGCATGTATGCAATGACAAATAAGACTGTCTGAATGATGAAAATGAGAAATGCGTCAATTTCTTAGAAATGAATCTTTGTACTGTTGGTTGGTGTTTATTTCATTCTTGGCTCTAAAATTTCAGGTTGTGTAATAAGTAATAAAATATTTTCTTTACACATTCAATACACATGTACTCATGTACACATTTTAATCATTTTTTGTATGTGTATATTTTTTATTAATTTTTTTTCTCCCAATTTGGAATGCCTTATTCCCAATGTGCTTTTTAAGTCCTCGTGGTCGCGTAGTGATTCGCCTCAGTCCGGGTGGCGGAGGACAAATCCCAGTTGCCTCCGCGTCCGAGACCGTCAACCCGCGCATCTTATCACATGGCTTGTTGAGCGCGTTGCTACGGAGACATAGCGCATGTGGAGGCTTCACGCCACCCACCGCGGCAACCACGCTCAACTCACCATGCACCCCACCGAGAACAAACCACATTATAGTGACCACGAGGAGGTTACCCCATGTGACTCTACCCTCCCTAGCAACTGGGCCAATTTTGTTGCATAGGAGACCTGGCTGGAGTCACTCAGCACGCCCTGGGATTCGAACTAGCAAACTCCAGGGGTGGTAGCCAGCGTCTTTACCACTGTTGAAGTTTTGTTGCGTTTGATAACCTGAACTAAGTTTACCATGTCTTAAAAAGGTCAAAATATCCATGTAGGAGACTTGTCAAAGTCTGATGTGGGATATTCCTACTGGATATCTTAGATCTTAGACCATACATGCATTCCATTGCTCGATGCTCGAATGTTGAGGAAACAAAATTGCAATGCTCCCGTTTAGAGCCCGACCGATATGGGATTTTTGAGACCGATACCGATTTTAGAGAGGGAAAATTCACTGATTACTGATATGTTGACCAATATAGTAAATGTTTGAGCTGGAATGAAAACGGAACTTTTCTATGTGGATTTTGCACTGATATGACTATGTAAAGATACTCAGAAGGCTGCTTTCTTAAACAAATATTTTTATCAAAGAATATTTGACATTATTATTATACATAGTCAACAAATTCTAGAAATGAACATTGAGAAAATAAAGAATAAATAAAAATACAATAAATAGCTAAAAAAACATCAGTATTAATGTTTCATATCAGTCAAATGCTGACCATTAAAATAAAGAATAAATAAAAAATAAAATAAATAGCTAAATAAACATCAGTATTACTGTTTATTATCAGTCAAATGCTGACTATATTAATACCGCCAGGGGAAACTTTCAACGGTGGAAAACCAGACTTTTAAACTTTTTGTAAATGCAATGACTGGAATTGTTCAGCTGACTGTGAATCCTGAACAAAACAGTTTGGTGAATACATGTTCACTCATTAGCTTCCACTCAGCTGACAACAATGAAAGTAGCTACATGATTAGCTAGTTAGCTATAAGCTCGTTGTCATGGAGAGTAAAAGACGGATGTTTTTTATTTTATTTTCCAGCATTGTGTCTCACCAACTAGGTAACAACGTAGCATGAAAACACACTCAACAGACACAATCCATCACCACACTGTTGTCTGCTGAGCTGCAAAAAGATGCTCTGATGTTTACCTTTCAATCTGCTACGTTACTGACAGCACTGACAAACTATAGCTAGCTAACAGCAAACAGTCATGAGTGACATGGTTGTCAGGGACAAGGTTAATGTTATATTAGTTATATTGATAAAGGAAAATGATGGGGTCATTATTAAGTTTCCAGTATGTATTTAACAAACTAGTTAACAACTTACCGTGATGACACCGCTGAACTACGCCCTGTCTGGAGAGCCACTGTCAATTCAGCTCTGTAAACAATGGAGTCGGAGCACACTCTGCTGGACAAACCAGGTTATGACACCAATTCTAAAGCATTGTTTTCAGCATTATATGTTCTGAAAAAAAGTTTTCATATCAGCGCATATCGGTAAAATATACACAGGCTAATATCAGCCGACAATATCGGCCAACCGATATATCGGTCAGGCACTACTCCCGTTAGCTTAGCAGGTGTAGAGAGACGTCTCCAAGCAACCAAATTCCGGAGGATAAACGATTCAATGCGATGTTAGCATGTGTTCTACAGGTGTATGTTTATACACACAAACAAATAAAAGAAAAAAGTTCAATTTACTGTGTTTTACAAGCCTGTCAATGCAAACATTGGATAAACAAGCTTAATTATGTAATGTAGGAACTTTGAATCATTGATGCTTTTTATTTGCTTAAAAATGAATATTTATCATAAGTTTTACATTTAATTGAATGCCAACATGTTTGTGTGAAATCATCTCCGAGATAATAAGAGTTTAGGATTTCTGTGTGAGTTTCAGACCTCAAAAGTTCTTCATTGCTTTTACTAGTAGAGAGTTGGAAATTCAGACTTTCCACATTGAATGGAACACAGCATATTATAACAGCTTATTTTATCGTTTTGTTTTCACATTACAACAAAATGGCTTCCTGCATGTTGGTCATACCATAATAACTTTGATTAAAAACAGATTTTCAAAGAATTTGAGCTTTTTAAGAGACATTATTCTTTTATCTCCAGACAGACATTTAATAAAGTAATAGGCCTGAACAACATAAAATGAGAATCATATGTCATTGACCAATTTGCAGCCATTTCATTCCATGCAGGATATGTAGAAAATGGCATTACAGGTCTCATAATCAGATAAGACTGAGGGGAAAATAATTTAATTTCACTGGCTGGCGCCAAGCAGAATCGTTTGTCATCTAAACTGCCTGTCTTCACATTACCCCATTTACACAGCTTTTAACTATTTAGAGTAACTTATGTCTTTGTGTTTTTTTTAGGCTTTTGTATCATGACAAAATGTTTACAATAAATATATATGCAAATACTATATATATGCAAAATAAATTGAATATATATATATATATATATATATATATATATATATATATATATATATATATACATATACATACATATATATACACACACACACACACACACACACACACACTAATAATACTAAAAACATATTTAGCAAATATGAAAAAAATAATGACTTGCACTGAAGTATCACTTTTCACTTTGTATGAAAGAGGAAGAAATGTGACACTGTGTTTGAGTTTGATCAAGGATGTTGAGATTGGAGATCATCAGTTCAGGCATTACTTGACACACGAGCTAATGGCGCACAGTAACCACTGACATCTGCACTGACAACAACATTGCCCCCCAACATCGACTCAGTTTACTCAATTAATACATGCCTTGTATTACTCATAGATAACTAATATTGGCATTATATTCATGCTGTATAGCCATTCGGTGTCTTTAACTACTAAGTACTTAAGCATTTGATACAATGCACTTATTATGTACATACAGCCTTGCATTGCAATGTACTTACATTTAAAGTACCTACATTTAATTACACCTGTTATTACACAGTTAACCTTACCCCAATCTTAAACCTAACCCTAACCCAACCCTTACCCTAAACCCTAACCCTAATCTAAAACCTAATCATACCCCAATCCTTACCCTAAACCCTAACCCAAATCTAAACCCTAACCCTACCCCTAAACCTATACGTACCTCAAGCTCAGTAGCAGCAAATGTGATTCTAGTGAAAATTTTGCAGAACAACATGTAGTTACACAAAAAGTACATTTTATTGTATGTATTTTAATGTTAGTACATACAGTAGTAGTTAAAGACACCTAATATAAAGTGGGACCACGTTTTAATTTAAAATATTCAGTGAGGACTTTAAGACATTACAGACATTACAGCATAATTTTCTGTAAAGCTGCTTTGAAAGGGTGTGTGTGGTGAAATGCACTATACAAATAAAAATGACTTGACATGACTTGACAACAAGTAGAAGAGCATTTTGAAATAGTTGATGTCAGCGTAGTTACTGTAATGTGATGTCCCAATGTGGCCTCAATTACACTTTGCATTAACATACATTTTTGTTGATCAGATCGCAATCAAACAGCACTTGTCCACATTAAATGCCAGGTGTAAATGCACCCAAGACACATTGTGATCGGATCACTGAAACCACATTTGGAGGTTGTCAGGGATGGATTCTGACCACATTTAATGATATATCGGTATCGGCATATATTTTACTGATGTGCGCCGATATGAAAACTTTTTTTCAGAACATATAATGCAGAAAACAATGATTTAGAATTGGTGTCATAGCGTAGTTTGTCCAGCAGAGTGCGCTCCGACTCCATTGTTTAAAGAGCTGTCTCTGAGCTGACGGTGGCTCTGCAGACAGGGTGGAGTTAAACCGTGTGGATTTGAGTGATCTCTTCTCCTTAAATTGCTAACTAGTTTGTGAAATACATACTGGTTGCTTCCATCAACTTTGCTCGCTGTGCGTAGACGCAGCTCATCGCTGCTCTCAGGTGCAGCCTTGTGGCACAAGGAAGTAACGTCTGACTTGAAACTGTGGCCATACAATCTCCATCTTGCTGGATGAGTTGAGATTACTCTGTGTTCCACCGAACACTCTAACGGATCCGAAGGAGACCGCTGAGCAATCCGCATTTTCATCCGTTTGCCTGCAGAAGTGAAGAGATAAAAGATTTATCTTCCATCTTCAATCAAGTCAACGTTGCTGATTTCTCCGCCAGCCCGCCGAGAATCAGCAGCCGTACCGCCCGCCGACAGAGCGAGGAAACGGCCTCCCATCATCACCCGAGCCTCGAGGAACCGAGTCTGAGTTAAAGGACGGATGAACACACATTCTGCATCCTCATGCGATTCAAGTAAGAGGTATACGTCTGGGCAGAGACAGAATATTATCGTGTGTTATTCTTGTGTATCAAGGTTATTGCTTGTACAGTTTACGGACCGCCATGTCCGCTCATTAATTATCACGAATTTGATTTGCTGTATTGTAGTCCAACCACATTGGACTGTTGTGCATTTCCGTCATCGCGGGTGAGACCGGCACACTGAGTTTATCTATTAAAGAATCAAAGACCGTGGGATGGTTTACGAGCCGTCCACCACGTCTCTGAGTGATAAACTAAAAGCTGCTTTTTCCCACGATCACGAAATCGGCTTTGGGGCGTCACTTAATTCTCTCTCTCTCTCTCGTACTAACACACACACACACACACGCGCGACCCCTCACAAACATTCTCGCACACATTTTTGGCTAGTAGATAGCATCGTGATAAAGCTCAGCTTTGTCCCTAAGCTACCATTGACTGGTTTCTCTCTGCCCACATTCGCGGCCATATTCTCTGGCCGGAAGTCTCGCGTGACATACTCTCTATGAGAGTCACGTCCGCCATTTTGTGTGCGTCCCTCCTTACACACACACACACACTTTGTAGTGCACTACATTTACTAGAGCCCCATATGATGTTTTAATTAAATATTAATTAATAACTAAAGAAATAATTATCAATTATTTCTGATAGTAACACTGATCTAAACAACCAGTAAAGCCCTACAGTTTGTCAGTGCAGTCAGTAATGTAACAGATTGAAAGGTAAACATCAGAGCATCTTTTTGCAGCTCAGCAGACAACGGTGCGTTGGTGGATTGAGTGTGGTGAGTGTTGATTTCATGCTTCGCTGTTACCTAGTTGGTGAGACACAATGCTGGAAAGTAAATAAAATCCATCTTTTACTCTCCATGATGACGAGCTTATAGCTAACTAGCTAATAACGTAGCTACTTTCATTGCTTGTCAGCAGAGTGGAAGCTAATGTGTAAACATGTATTCATCAAACTGTTTTGTTCAGGATTCACAGTTTGGTACCCCCTTCAACCGAACAATTCCATTTGTTACATTTATAAAATATGTTGGGCCTAATGTATTCAGATAGAAAACAAAGGCAGGCCTAATACAGTCGTAAAAACCTAACTCAAGCCCCCACCTTCCAAGTCGTAAATCTTACTGATAAAAATCAGTAAGAGTTTATTGACTGCATTGTATTAATTATTAATTGATATTACTGCATAAATAAACTTTGTTTATATTACAAAGAGAAGTGTTTTGGTTTGTTTTGCATACACCTATGTCATGCTGACGGGATGTCAGTGCTCGGATTCAAACCTTCATTCATTGTTTTTTTTTCCCGAAAATCGATATTCTTCGGATGTCGATTGTCCTAAGAAAACAATCTAATATTGAGACCATTTTACTATTTGGTTATTAGTCCCTGATTTCAGGGTGGTGCCCCGTCAATGTTAATCCTTATTAATATTCTATTGATTTTTGATAATTGATAATTATCTTTGATGGTTGTTGAATTTGAATGATCAATAAGCTAGTGTTAATTTTAATTAATGTTTCATAGATGTTAACAATTAACAATTATCTTTGATAATTGTTGATTTTAAAGGATTAAAAAAGCTAACATTGATTCTCATCAATGTTCTATTGATTTTAATAATTAATATTTATCTTTGATAATTATTAATTATTGCTAATAACCAAACTTGCTCCTAAACGTAGCACACTACATTTACTGGAGTCCCATATGAGGTTTTAATGAGTTAGATTCAATTGATCAATTCAAATATTAATTAATAACTACAGAAATAATTATTAATTATTTCTGATAGTAACACTGATCTAAACAACCAGTAAAGCCCTACAAATATAATATTTAAAAGTCTGGTTTTCCAGACATTAAAATAGGATATATAATAAAAGTAGATTTAATAAATAGTATATATGCCCTGTGTAAATAATAATATATAGGAACTGTATCTAAAATAAATGAGGGGTGATACATACAATACAACAGGCTGGAAAAATAGACATTTATTCATTTTAATATCCTATATATATATATATATATTTTAAATGTGTTGAAACTTGACACCGGGCGACGCACCATAAAAACGGTTTCATGCTGAAGAGCCGCTTAAAAGTAAGATTTTTTTTCTCTCTCATAAATGTAAACGAGTGTAAATGCCAACATCATCATATATGTCTAAAGGATTGAAGCCTGTCATGCAAAACATGAGCTAATTGATGTCATAAAATTACTTTTTTATTCCATCAGTTACTCCTGGTCGGAGGCTTCCGTATATATATTTAGTTTATATATAGTGTTACATCCTACATAAATTTAATGGTGTAATGCTCAAATATTTAGTAGAGCGTAAATTGTGACTTAGTGCCCATTTACGCCACAACTAGGCTAAGTTGTAACTTACGTATATAGCTGGTGCAACCGGCCCCTGATGTTTATTTAGCTATTTATTTTATTTTAATTTATTCTTTATTTAAATGGACAGCAACTGACTGATACTAAACAGTACTACTTATGTTTATTTAGCTATTTATTGTATTTTTATTCTTTATTTAAATGGTCAGCAATTGACTGATACTAAACAAAGTACTGATTTTTATTTAATTTGATTTAATTTAATTAATTCTTTATTTAAATGGTCAGCAGTTGACTTATACTAACATTACTGATGTTTATTAAGCTATTTATTGTATTTTTATTTATTCTTTATATATAAAAGTGTTCATTTCTAGAATTTGTTGACAATGTATAATAATAATGTCAAATATTCTTTGATAAAAAATATTTTTTTTAAAAAGCTGCCTTCTGAGTACCTTAGTATAGTTATATCGGTGCAAAATCCACATAGAAAAGGTCTGTTTTCATTAAACTAAAAAATTAAATATATCGGTCACCATATCGGTAATCTGTGAATTTTCCCTCTATAAAATCGGTATCGGTCTCAAAAACCCCATATCGGTCGGGCTCTAATATAAATGTTCTTACTCATTTTCTTTATAGAGACTTAACAAGAACAACAAAACCTTCAGTAAAAATTCCAAGCCATGAACCAAACCAAACAGTTCTGGGATGAATCACAACATTATGATATTTGATTCTAAATATTAAAAAAGTTCATGACTGAGACTGTGTACTTTATGTCGTAATAAACTACTCATCCCAGACCTTATTCATAGTAGCGCCATATTTGATTTTAGACAAAAATCTAAAAAAGGCTGTGAGGGATAGACTTACAGTCTCTTTAATGGCATGTACCATATAAAGCTGTACAAAACTCCTAGATCACATCTCATTTTCCACAACTCGTGTTTTATAGAGTTTTTTTGTCCACTGGAAAGATGTTTTTTCAATGTTTCATCAGTAAAACACTTTAAACAACAAAAGTCTATCATAGCTTTATTGTCCTTCCCATCAGAATTTTAAAATGGCACTTATGAGAATGGTCCATGAAACATTGTGTAAGATGCTAGATTCGGAGACATGATGATGATTATTTCCTCTTAAAACTGCACATAACAGACAAAAAGCTCTTGTTATAGCGCAGCAGTTGACTGACAGGTTGAACTTTCTTATTTCACACTGCAGCAAATAAATATGCCAGATAAAACTAGACGATAACAGAAATTTTAAAACTCATTCCGTCAGAGTAATGGTTAAATGTTTTTCTAGTGCAGTCGCTGCTCCTGGTCTGTTTTCTAATCACTATTTGCATTCTTTAATGTGGAATTGTTTCTAAAGTAGAGAGAGAGATACCTTATTATTTAATTGTAAAAGTTATATACAGCATTTGAATTTAATTATCCATCAGTTTTTTTTAAAGGGGTCATGTCATGAGGAATACATTTTTCCTAGATATTTTGACATATAAGAGGTCATTCTACTATAAAAATATACTGTAAATTTCAGAAATCAAAAATTAATCCCCAATGCAATAAAACCATTTATTGAAACCAAGCTGCAAAAACACCTCGCAACTTTAAGTCCGCGATTTCCATATGTCATTTGGAGGCCCATTAATTCTTGACTGCCTTTACTGCGAAAAAACATCAACGCCTACTTTACGTCATCGCATCCTTGGCTTCACTGATGCTTCAGTTCGTTAACTGAGAGAAAGACAAACAGGCCTAGTGTGGCCTAGCTATTCCTGAACACCAACGGGGACCCATCTAGACTATTTTGAATTATTTTTATATATAAACATGCACTAGACAGACGTCTTTGACCGCTGTCATGTATCTGGCCTTGCTTTTAAAATACACAGTGTCAAATTACAACTCTGAAGAGGAGACGCCATTTTCTGTCATTCAGCTGCTGCCTCTTGCTGTTTTGAACACAAACTGCTCAACAAACTGTTCTTTTGCCACTCTGTGCTATTTTTAACTGTTTGTGTCTGTTAACATGCACTAAATGGATGTCTCTGACCATTTTGATGCATTTCCAGCATTGTGATACAGCTTGTGTGTGTCAATTCACCATGCTTTGGACTATAAATGTGCGGGGGGGGGGGGGGGTTTCGGCTCATATTAGCATGGATTGAATGATTTTTCAGCTCATATCAGCATGGATTGCTTGCAAACCAGTCATAATTCAAGCTTTACAAAGGAACTGTTATTGAAGGATGGGACAGTTAAAAATATCAGTCAAAAATATAAGAAAACCGTTTCATTCATGAATATTTCAAATGTTATGACTGTTTGATAATTTATGGTGCTGAGTGTTAACAGTTGTGCTTGAGATGAACAGTGTAATATATTTGGATGCAATGTATTGGGTGTGTTACGTGTAAACCCTGAAAGTGTGTTTTCCAAATGAGTTTCAAATATGGCTGCATTTGAGGGGCTGCACGATGTAAGCCAATCATAACAGTGGGCGTTTATGTTAAAGGGGACCTATTATGCAAAAGTAACTTTTACATGGTGTTTGAACATAAATGTGAGTCGGCAGTGTGTGTACACAACCACCCTACAATGTTAAAAGTCCACCCACTCCTCTTTCTTATATTTCTATTAATCTAAAACAGTGTCTCAAAGTGATTGGTTTTCCGCAGGCCTCACCCACGACTGGTGACGGATTCCACCCTATTATCATAGATCCTCCCCTGAGTGATCTACACACAGTCCGGCATTTTTTTCCATGCTGGAGTAACTACGGTCAGAAAAATAATGTCTCAGCTTCATAAGCGCCATAAGTGTTCTGTTGTTGGCTGTAAAAGTGAACATAAGAGTCTTCATGTACTCCTGGCATCAGAGCCACTGAAGACGCAGTGGACAAGTTTTGTTTTTGAAGCAAATGTGTCCCAAAACATACCAAAATTCTAGTAAGTTTGTGCAAATCATTTTACACCGGACTGCTTTGTGAATGACGGTCAGTATAAGGCAGGATTTTCCAAAAATGTGATTCTCAAGCTTGGATCAGTACCAACTGTTCGTGTTCCAGCTTTATATCCTGAAGATGTAAGAAACGCACTTTATATTTTGTAAATGTTTGCAAATCGCCTTTCCGAATGTGCTTGTTAGCTGATTCCATGGCTAATGCAAGTTACCATTGTCTCTGATTGTATTCACGGAGAACAGAGCTATGTCGTTATTTTTACATATATGGCTGAACTCCGGTATTTACGGTGTCAGTCATATTGGTTCTGATTTGTTGTTGCAGTAGTATCCGAAGCACGAGCTGTAAAGGCATAGCCCTCTTCCGGAAAGTGGGCGGGGAGCAGCAGCTCATTTGCATTTAAAGAGACACACAAAAACAGCGTGTTTTTGATTCCACCCAAAAAGAGGCATTTACAACATGGTATAATAAATGATCCGTGGGGTATTTTGAGCTGAAACTTCACAGACACATTCTGGGGACACCTGAGACTTATATTACATCATGTAAAAATGGCAATAATAGGTCTCCTTTAAAGTTTTAAGGAGGTGCTTAGGCCAAAACTGAGTGTTTCAGACAGAGGACCAGAGACAGGGTGGAAATTATCATATATTACTGAATTATGACTGTTTTGGTGCAAAAAACCTTTACTAACATTATCAGTGGATGTCAGGGAAGATAATAAAATGATCAAAAAAGAGCATTTCATGACCCTTTAATTTAGTTAAACCACTGAGAATGTTCAATCAGAGCAGCCTATGATGTAATATGTAAGTTGCATTTCGCCTGGGTAAATATGATCTGATCTCTAGCCCTTTCTTAACAGTAACTTTGTCTGTTGCAGGCATAGCTGCAACCTCTGGAAACACTGTCGTGGCCATCATGATGGGGGACTTTGGCACCAAGGATGCTGGGATGGAATCCACTGTAGGAAGTGTTGAGTTCCTCCTCAGCCACTCCCACAGCGAATGACGACCCACTAAGCCGCAGGGCAATGTCAATGTACTGGTACATTGAGTCCAATGGATTCCACCTTCAGGCATCATGGAGTAGACGGGCTCATTGAACTTGTGTCTTGGAAGTACTGTGCCTTCAAGTCATGTACTCAAATGACTCTACATGTTGGCTGGATTCCCGACCCTCTGGTCACTTGAACTCCAGCTGCTATGCCCCTTCATGCCATTGACTTCCACTATCAACAGTCTAATCTGCTTATTATGACCACACCCCTGAGACACAGGCGGCTCATATTGAAGCATGAAGATTTATGAGGAAAGCGATTAGAGCACAAGACATGCATTGCACATACATTTTAACACTTCAGAAAATTATATGGTAATTGGTAATTTATTTATTTTATTTTTTCTCAAGGAAACATTGCCTAATCATTTCAAATCATTAACTTATTAATGAATAAGTCTGGAATGTTAACTGTGAACTGTGAACAAGAGGTATGAGGATGCTGACTCTGTCATTAACACACATCTGCCAGTAAAACATCGCCTCATTCTGCCTGCACAAACTTGCCCTTCCAAGCATTCCCTATCAGTAAAACACATCTATACACTGCCAACACTCACATGTATTATGACTTATTCGGAAATTGATAACACAGATATTAAAGAGGTCCTCAGTGCTGGGCGGATGACTTGTGAATTGTAATCAGGTACTGATTACAAATTACATTACAAAAATTGCAATCAGTAACGTAATCTAATAGATTATATTTTGGGGTAATATAATCTGATTACTTTTGGATTACTTTGGAATACTTTCAACCTAATTCGATTTTATTTTATGTCACATGCATTTGAGTAAAATAAAAACAAAAAGAGCTCTTTATGACATTTTTTAAAAGTGCATTAAATATTATATGAATGAAATAAACGTTAAATCTAACAGCAATGACAGAGCATGGCCAAAGTTTATAATTCAAAGCACTGAGATCATCAAGTTAATTTTAAGTGCATAAAACAATAGCAGCATTACGAACATGAATGACCATGAAATCAATATATAACGATCATAAAATGAACGAAAATTAATGATTTTAAAATCAACAGCAACGACGTTGCCAAGGTCAAAGCAATTCACCAAAAAAAGAAAATATTGTCAGGTTTTACTGACTCTCATGTTGTTCCTCACCCATTTGACTTTCTTCTGTGGAACAGAAGAAATGTCATGAGGAATCAGATTTTCCTTGATATTTTGACATATAAGAGATCATTCTACTATAAAAACATCCTGTAAATTTCAGAACTCAAAACTTAATCACCAATGCAATAAAACCATTTACTGAAACCAAGCTGCAAAAATGCCTTGTGACTTCCCTATGTCATTTGGGGGCTTATTAATTCATAACCACCTTGACAGTGAAAAAACATCAACGCCTACTCTACGTCATCGCATTCTTGGCCCCGCCCACTGGTGCTTCAGTTCGTTAACTGAGAGAGAGCAAGACAGACAGGCCTAGTGTGGCCTAGCTATTCCTGAACACAAAAGGGGACCCATCTGGACTATTTTGAATTATTTTTGTATATAAACAGACATCTTTGACCTCTGTCATGTATCTAGCCTTGCTTTTAAAAGACACGGTGTCAAGTTACAACACTGAATAGGAGATGCCATTTTCTGTCATTCAGCTGCTGCCTCTTGCTGTTTTGAGCACAAACTGTTCAACAAACTGTTCTGTCGCCCATCTGCGCTGTTCTGCCCTTTGGACATTTATTCTTTATTTAGTGCAATAAGGACATCTAGCTTTTCATCCAGGAAGTAGATTTATGTTTGAGAGTAGAAGCTTTTTCAGCTTTTGTGGGATCAGCTAGACTGTAAGGTGCGTGAGAAGTGCCCAAAAATACATCTGTGGCAAGTGATACAGGAAGCATGGGGTGAAATGTCACCTGAGTATCTGGTTAAACTGACAGCTAGAATGCCAAGGATCTGCAAAGCTGCCATTGCTGCACGTGGAGGATTTTTTGATGAGAACTCTTTGAAGTAGTTTTTTCAAACTGTATTATTAATTTTTCAGTTTATTATTGTCCTGACTATACATTGTGATCAGTTGAATGCCACTTTGGTGAATAAAAGTACCAATTTCTTTCCATAAGAGCAAAATCTGTACATTATTCCAAACTTTTGGCCGCCAGTGTATGTAAACAATTAAACTAAAATCTTCTGTCTTCACTTGATTTGCTCCTTTGCAAGCATTGCCTGTAAGTGATTTGTTTTAGGACATGTTGTAATCTTGTAATTATAATATTAGTGTCGAATTCATGTCGATTTAAAGCTGTAAACACACTAAGCTTTAATTGTGAACTATTTGAGTACAAGGATGATATTTTTCTTTGCAATTTAAGTTTATTTAGTTGTTTATATATATATATATATATATATATATATATATATATATATATATATATATATATATACACACACACACTATATATATATATATATATATATATATACACACACACACACACACACCATATATATATATATATATATATATATATATATATATATATATATATATATATATATATATATATGTTTTCACTCCTTGTTCATGTCTACATGCTCTACAAGAGTCTCTATAAAAAACTGAGCTAGAAAGCTATTTCCAGACTCTCGTGTTATTCATGACTGGAGTTTGGCTGGCTGTCTAATTTTGGTTAAGACCACCAATTGGAGGACAGTACATGCACTATTTTTAATTGTTGGTGTATGTAAACATGCACTATATGGATGTCTCTGACTGTTTTGATGCATTTCCAGTGATGAGATACTGCATGTGTGTGCACGAACACAAAAGGAGACATTAGGCTAAATGACAGCCTCAGTCACCATTCGCCTTCATTTTATGGAGAAAAAAAAGATGCAATGAAAGTGAATGGTGACTGACACTAACATCTCTTTTTGTGTTCCACAGAGGAAAAAATGTCATACAGGTTTGGAACAACATTTTCATTTTAGGTGAACTATCCCTTAAGGCATTGATTTTTATCTGTTTATCTGGGGGGCTGTGTCAAAGTGATTGTTGATTAATTTATGTTATGCACTCATCAAAGATGACATTCAGGTTATTTGCACTGGCTGTATGCACATAGGCAGTAACTCACAGCGCATGATTTATGTGGGGAATTTGTACACAAACATAACATGACCTATCCATCACCAAGGATACAGCAATCAACAGAACAACACCTCTCTGTTATCTGCAGATACAAAAGGGTTGTAAATAGCACAAACACTATGGGGTGAATTCACTAAACAGTG